>NC_056727.1:294065159-294097659 GCF_019279795.1 Protopterus annectens | reverse complement strand
CTTGTACTAGAGAAAAGCAGCAGTTATTGCTGGACACCATAAACAGCAGTCAGTGCCAGATACCTTAAACAGCAGCCAGTGATGGACACCACAAACAACAGCCAGTGCAAGACACCAGAAGTAACAGTTGCTGCGTCTTTCATCTTTTCCTGGTTAGGGGTCGCCACAACGGAACTCTGGTCCGCTAATGATTGGCAGTAGATTTTTACGTGCCTAGTTGCCAGCTCTGATGCACAACCTTCAATGAAGGTACGCCCATTCACACATGTCTCCACACAGAAGAAGCTCTAGCTAAGAATCGAACAGGACAACGTCTTACTGTGAGGTGGCAATGCTACCGCAGCACCACCACCGCAGTTACACCAGAAGTAACAGTAAGAAGCTAAAACAACTTGCAAAGCATCAAAGGGACACTTACAAACAGCAGTCAGTGATGGGCATCACAAAACAACAGCCAGTGCAAGACACCAGAAGTAACAATAAGAAGCTAAAGCAATTTGCAAAGCATCAAAGGGACACAACATTCTGGCTACTGTCTGTGTGATGGTAGTGTATTATGAGTTTCAAAACTGTCAAACACTGTTATTTTCCATAACTCATAACGATATATGAAACACGTAAATCTCCCTGTATTTTAAAAGATTATGTTTGAGCCCCCGAAACATAACTGCTTATTGTATTTTCTTAGCAATGCTGTCAAAATTCCTCTCTCAAACTTTGCTTTGCTCTGTTTTTGAGGCAATTCTTTGGCATATATCTTGAAGGTATAGTAGTGTGGTTCATATTTTTCAAACAGCAGATATCAAAATAGGTTCAAAGGCCCTTGATGAGTAGGTACATCCAGCCAAAAATCTGGACATCTAATTAGCATACAATTTGAATACCTAGTAGCAAATAACTGTTCCTGCTTCCTGTAGGAATGTGGGATAGTACCCATAAATACATGTTTACAAATACATTGACAAAATGATGAAAAATATAAGCAAGTTATCAAAGAGACAGTGTAAAATGAACTGTACTACAAAATTATACCACACAGGGCCCATGCATTTTTGCTTTTGAAAAATGAAGATGTAAGATGTGTGTCCTCTTTTTTTTAATTATTGGTGTCACTAGTATGTTGCTCATGTAGTGTGATTTTCTATGTAATGGTCAGCTTCAAAAATTATGTGATTCGAGAAGGATTCAGAAAAATTTGTGAAAGGGCAAATCAAGCCTGAAAACAGGAAAATACTTCCAAAGATATATACATCATGTGCAGGGGTAATCAGATCTAAAAATAGTTATGTTCTTCCAAAATCGGGCAGTTGACACATATGGGCTAGTTATGATAAGAAAGCCAGTCATACAACTGTATCTATATATGACAACGTATACTAGTAATAAGGAAATGTAGTTTTCAAGCATAATGCACACTTTTCTTAAGGAATAACAAAATAAAGAAAGGGCAACTAATTGCACTGGAACAATTACTCGATATCAGCATACAAATTATTAAAATACACCACTGTCAAAACTACTTGAGCAAGTTCCATGTCAAAGATCACTTTGCTTTCTTACCAAAAATAAGAAAACAGCAGTCAGGCTGTCATTGCTTGTTAAACCACATTTTATTAAGTTAAAACAAGAGACAGACACTTTTGCCCTTGACAGAAAGTCATTTGATCCAAGTTATACACAGCAGTGACAAGCAATACATAATTTTCTGTTTTGCATATAAAATGTCATGCAAATTACAACTGAGGCTTTAATCCAAGACCACTTCACATTGTTTGACAGTGATAAAAATAGTACATATGTAGCTTGAATTTTATTGTAATTGGTGCTTTTTACTCCTTATCTAAGAAAGTCACTGTGTATCTGGCTGTTGATCAGCGTGTTGGTATAATGTCAAATAACAATCTAAACAGTTAGTCCTGCAAAACAGATGACAGTGACACTACACCATTTCTTCAAAAAAAAGTAAGCTCTCCATGGTGAAATGGTATACCCGAGGTTCAAATATCGTGCATGAGCAACTTAATTCTAAGAGAGCTTGTCATAATTATGATAACAATAGTGTATGGAAATCAGAAGAAGAAAAAAAAAACACAAGCTTGGGCAGGTGTATCTTAATGGAATGCAATATGTTCTCAGTGTCTTAGTACGGCAACAATCACTGTATTTGTAAACATTAGCAGTCCGATTATTGAGTAGTGCTGTACTATATGAAAGTGCAATGGCATATATATATATATATATATATATATATATATATATATATATATATATATACACTACACACACACACACACACACACACACACACACACACACACACACACACACACACACACACGCACACGCATACATATATCAGGACTTAAAAAGAAAATAGTCTGTTGTTATGTTCAGAGCTGTAAATAGGATTTATCAACTGTGTGTGTGAGTCTAGGAAATCTTTGAGAAGGAAATCAAGAGAGCAAAATGCCCTCAGGGCAATTTATGTGTGCATACATCGTAGGTAGTTACTAGGCATGCATCTCAGGAAACTAATAATGAGCTTAACCCAAACTGCCACCTGCCTCAGAGCACAGAGTTGTGGCTAGTTGAGTTCTTCTGTCACCCAGCAGGCACATGGAAGATAAAGGGATCAAACACTACAGTATAGGAAGTTGCTTTAACAGCTTTAAATATTCGTGCAAACTACCAGAGTAAACTTCACATAGACAATGATACTGAGGTGTTCATAGATTCATAGATGATTACTAGGTTAACGGCACAACAGCCTTTACAAGCTTAGCCAATTATACCCAGGATATGATAATATTATATCTTAATTTCCCAGATATGGGGTGGAGTAGTATGAGGGTAGTGGGTCTTTGGGTGTTGGAGCCCTGAGTCATTTTACAGACTGCCTCTATCCATAAGGAATATGGGCAGTACCCCAGGAGTGAATTTATGGCTCCCCTTCCATTTATTCAAATTCTTTTTGATAAGAGTGAGGGATGGGCTTTGTTTTATGAAGATGGGAAGTTTATTCCATAGATGAGGTCATCTTTGGGATATGAATCTGTCTCACCAGCAAGATCTGTTAGAGTCATAAATAAGGTTCAGGTCCATGGAACATGTAACCCCTGTATAATTTTTCTTATGAATATGTAACATTTTCATCAGGGCTGGATCAGAGAATGCCTTGTAGGTCAGGCATAAGTCACCTCTCAATAAACAATATGGAATGGAGTAATGGGATAGGGCCTTTAGTTGGCCTGCATAAGACGTGTTTTATGCTTTGCATTTTTTTGGTGAGAAACCTCTGGGGCCACTTTAATTGCTGTAAGTGCCTGGTCAGATACATGCAGAAGGGAACACTGTAGTCTATTTAAGGCAGAATACAATGGCACTATGACACCCTTTGATCTTGATGCCATGCTTTTACTTATAGGTTGAACCACTCAGAAGGATTTCCTCGCTACCATAGCTACATGGTAGTCAAAGTTTAGGTTACTATCTATCTGTGTTCCTTGGTCCCTCACTACTGGGTCTACTTTAGGGGTGTGCTATCAATATTATAATTTGCAGGGATATCTGATTTACCAAAGGTATTGTTGCATATTTTTTAGCATTTAGTCACAGACCATGGTTTTGGCACCATTCATTTCTCATTTTTAGGTATGTTTATAGGATGTCAACATCATTTGAGATTCAATGATTGCTCTCATCTTACAGTCGTCAGTGAACTTAGTGAGTCAGACTGCCCCAACACTGGCCTTCAGAGAATTATACATCAAACAGAAGGGGTCCCAACACTGAACCTTGTGGGACACTGCTAGTAACAGGTTTTATATCTAAAGGGGATTTGCCTGTGTGGACAACGTGTCCTGTCAGTGAGCCAGTTGGCTATCCATCTGATGATGTAGGGATTTATGTCTAACTCAGTAAATGTATCTGTGATCCGTGAGTGACAGATTGTGTTGAAAGCTTTGTCCAGGTCTAGATAAGTGGTATGTACTATTTTACCTCATCCATGGCTCTGATGACTTTCTCAAAGATGTCCACCAGATTGAGCAGGCAAGATTTCCCTTTGACAAAGCCAAATTGAGTCTAGTCCATTGTTTGGAGTTACTATGTCATTATTGATCACATCCATGACAATTCTCTCCATGGCCTTGCAGATATGACTGGACAAGCTTATGGGTCTGTACTTCCCTCGGTCAGTTTATGAGTCCCCATTATGCAGAGGGATGACTGTACCTCTGGGACAGACCCCATCTAGAGGCAGTGGTTAAAGATGTTTTCTAGATGCTCTGATATAGTCTGTTTTAAGCTTTTTAAGAAGCAGTTTGGAATGTTGTCAGGACCCATGGAGACTGTATTTTTGGTTTTAGTGAGTGCAGTAAGGACCTGTTCCCTTGTAATGACTGGTAGGGAAATGGTTCTGGGCATTTTTATGGGTGTGGTAGGAGGTGATGAGGGGGGAAGAAGTTTGAACTGAACTTGCTGGTCAGTAGGTTTGCTATAGTTCCAGGCTGGGTGTAAGTGTTGCCATTCATGATTAACTGGGCACATTGCTGAGTGTTTCCCCTAAGGTTGTGAATATAATTAAAAAAGATTTATAGTTATCTTTCACCTGGGAGGCTATCTTTGCCTCATAGTTTGTTTTGACATATTTGACCAGCTCTCTAATTTGTGGCTTAGACTGGTGAGTATCTTTTTGTACTGTATTTATGCTAGGAGTCCACCAGGGTGGTTTATTTTTGCCAGCAATCATAGGTTTGACTCACACAGGTACTGTCTGCTCTATGCAGCTATGACTGTGGTTGTAGAGTGTTTTTTTGTGCAGTTCAGAGTAGGCCTCAGTTCTAGCCGGACGTGGAAAGGCTAGGAAGTTTAATAGACTGTTACTTGGTTTGAGGTAATTTGCTTTAGTTGCTGGAACGGTTCTAGGTTAGTTGTAATACTAAAGATATAAAGATATATATATATATATATATATATATATATATATATATATATATATATATATATGGATTCACTACTGAATCCCAAAATTACACAATCCTGAAGCCCAAAATACCGAGACTATAAGCCCAAAACCCCACATTACCGAAATTTTAAAACCGCGAAATTCAAAATCGCGAAAGTACTACATGCATACAGCACACTCACAAACATACACACAGCCTCCCCCCATAACCAAACAAACCACCCTACACTAAAGATAAGCAGGGGGGATTCGTCCCCCTGCACCCCCTATGTGGGGGGCTGTGCCCCCCACACCCCCCCTCTTTAATATTCTAACTCCAAGATTGTACAAACATACACACAAGGCAAACTCACACCCACACATTACAGCCCCTCACACATACACACAAACACACACACACACACACCACAGTCACAACACACACTTACACACACACTAAAGCCCCTCACAAACATACTTACACACACATACTTACCTGAACCACAACACCAGAAGTGCTAACTCAAAATCCCTTAACATTGGGATTTTGAATTTCGCGCTTCTGTTCTTTCGGTAATGTGGGGTTTCGGCTACATGGTCTCGAGCTTTTGAAATTCGATATTTCAAAAGTTCGAGATTTAGTAGTGTTCCCATATATATATATATATATATATATATATATATATAATAATTATATTATATATATATATATATATATATATATATATATATATATATATATATATATTTCAGTATCTCAAACCCAAGAAGCCGAATCCACATAATAGTGAAAGTTTAGAAGTGTGAAATTCAAAACCTCGAATACCGGAGGTTTTGAATTTCACGCTTCTAAAGTTCTGCTATGGTCCTGTATTCAGGTAAGTGTGTGTGTGTGTGTGTGTGTGTGTGTGTGTGTGTGTGTGTGTGTGTGTGTGTGTGTGTGTAAGGAGTTTGGGTAGGGGCTGTGGTGTTTGTCAGTGTGTTTTGTTGCTGTGATATGTGTGTGTGTGTGTGTGTGTGTGTGTGTGTGTGTGTGTGTGTGTATGTGCGAAGAGAAAGTAGCTTGTGTGGTGGTGTTTTGTGTGTGTTTGTATGTAGTGTGACCTCGGAGTGAGAATATTTAAGTAGGGGGGGGGTGCAGGGGGGCTTGCTCCCCTGCTTTCATGTAGTAGAGTGATTGCGTGTTTGTGTGGTGGATTGTGTGTGCGTATGTAGTAAAAATGTGAAATTCAAAACCTCCGGTATTCCAGGTTTTGAATTTCGCAGTTTTCAGTTTTTGTTGTTTTGTGGAGATTTCATTATTTCGAGCTTCTGAAGTGAATCCATACAAACACATAAATATGTGTGTGTGTGTGTGTGTGTGTGTGTGTGTGTGTGTGTGTGTGTGTGTGTGTGTGTGTGAGACAGAATATGTATACTTGACTAGACAACTGTATGAACTAGAAAATAAATATGCAGAGAATGAATGTTTCTTAAGTAAACAAATCTGAAACAATATTTAATTAAAATATTCCTTAAATGAATAATCGGCCATATTAAGAAACTTTTGGAACAAATAAAGGTCACACTTAATAAACAGCTAATAAGTTCTTTAATCTTTTTCTGGCTTTTTCCGGTTAGGGGTCGCCACAGCAGATCATCTGTCTGCTCATGATTGGCAGTGGAGTTTTACGGTGTTGAGTTGCCAGCACCCAGCCTTCCACAGAAGGCACACACACACACACACACTCACTCACACCTAGGGCCACTTAGAGAGTCCAATCCACCTACTGCATGTCTTTGGGAGGAAACCAGAGCACCCAGAGGAAACCCATGTGATCACAGGGAGGACATGCAGACTCTGCACAGAAGGAACCCCAGCCGAAAGTCGAACCAGAGAACCTCTTGCTGTGAGGCAGCAACACTAATGGCTGCACCACCGTGGATGCCCAGTATGTTCTTTAATCTACATAAGGTTAGAGCTTTTCTTTGTTAATTTGGCTTATTGTTACCTCCTGAATAGCTAGCTTTCCAAAAAGAGAACTGTTTGAATTAAAGTCTCATATTTTCTTTCTAACTTTAATAACTCTTAAACTTTTCCTGAAAACAAAGTGGTAGAATAATAGCCTTAACAGTACTATTACAGTTTGAAAGCCTAGAGTATGAAATTTAATGGATAAGCTGAAGTAGTCATTTGGCGTCAGTGTCCACTAATGGGTCAGCTCCATCCACAATGACATCACCTGTAGCTTTGGAAAGAGTAGTAACTGTAGTAATTAATATTATACAGATTCCAAGGTCACAGAAATCCTTCTACATGCAGTACTGATATAAAATGATATTGAATTATCTATCTAAAGTCAGAGAAATTAGAATGGATTAATTCTGAATTCACAAGTTTTCTGTACAATTTTATATTTAATTAAGGTAGCAGTGATAAGATTTACTTCCGAAGTTTAAGGGGGGCACTTGTATCACGAGCTGAGGCAGGGCTTTGTACACATGGCAGAGCCCATTATTAGGTTCTGAATCGATCACTGTATATTCAGTGAGTTTGAATGAGTTTTCTAAGTACCCTACATCTCTTATGTCATGCCTGAAAACATAGAGAGCTTTTTAACCCGCATATAAAGCCATAAAACTACAAAAAGGATAAGCAGCAGCATCTTTTTAACCAACTTGATAAGACTTCTAACATCTTCATACTTCATAAGAATTTTTTTTTGCATTTATGTCAGAATTTTAGAATGCCATAACTATCCTAAGAAGACATATGGTGATCATTAAATTGAGACCCTTGTTTTTAGACCTTATGCTGCCCTGATAAGTGTTAATTCCTTGGATATATAAATGCTTTTTTTGTAATTTTTTCTGTCTTCATTCATTTTGCATAATCTATATTTTAGTCTCTCTAGGCCTCTTTCCGTGTGTCACCCACAGTAGACTCTTTAATCATTCTATTGGCTTTTCCTCATCATCCAACTTTCTGTTCGTGTGTTTGTAGAAAAATCATCTCAAAAACTGTACTTTATTCTAAATGCCTTGACAGCTGCCTGTACAAATGAATCATGTTGCCTAAAGGTGGTGCTTCTCCTTGTGTATCACAAAATATCTTCCTTCCGTCTTTCTCTTTTGTACAGACTGTGAGCACTAACGTTGTCTCATGATTATCTAGAGGGCCCTGCATATTTTTATTATTGTTGCTGTCTCACTCTCCCTTAGGCATTTATATTCCAGGTTCATTATCTTGCATTTCTTTTCATTACATATAGGTTTTACTTCATTTGATTCAGCTTTGCCTTCTCATTTTATCCATTACTTATTCTGTGACACACAGCATTGCTGTGGCTCTCCTGTCATCTGTAAGGAGGGTATATAATTTTATCCCAAGTCCATCTGTACTGCCATTTCTATTAACACTGAAGAGGAATGGTTCTTTAAATAAAATCTATGGCATGTCACTGCAGATTATACTTCCTGATATCCATGGTTTCCAGTTGTCCAGTCATGCCTTAACTCAGTGCCCCAACACCCTAGAATTCACTTCAAATTTAATTAATTTAGCATTTATATTCTATCTGTGCTTTACTGAAATCTGTGAAGAATGCATCAAAGGCCCTCTGTTTTCTTCCAAACTAGTCATCCTATGATAAAAGGACTTGTCTATCATGACCTTCCTGCCATTCTGCTAGCTGCTCCCACAAATATTTCCTTATATGTTTATAGATTCATACTAGAATGTTGATCAGATGAATCATTTACAGCCAAACCTCAAGATCCAGTTTTGTCAGTACTACAGGAATAACTTCTACTCTATATAGTTTTGCATCCTTTTCAATGAGGGTTCGAGGGGCCATTCCAGGGTAGAATTTCCTATTCTTTCATCCAGATTGTACCTAATGAGCGTTAGGGAGCTACTTTGCTTTACATCTAAGGGAAGTTTATTGTATAAACAAAGATTCTTTTAGAGAGATTAGCAGGCATATTTATGCTAGGATTGAAGTTTAGTTCCTTTCAGCAGGTGTTTAGGGTGCTGTTTGCTTTGCAGATGTGTAGGATGTCACATAAGACATCCTACATAAGACTTAAGGGGTAGACAATGCCATTTAAGAATCTGTAGGAAAGGGAGAATAAGTGCATTAGCACAAAGAAGATATGCCATTGATTCTCTTAATGAGGAAATGCTGCAGTTTTTTTGAGTCAAGTCATGCATTTAGACAAGTACCTACCAAAAGTTGTATTATATTTCATTGTGGGTCTGATGGGAAGGCGTAGAGAAGGAGGATAATATCCATTGACCTAGAAGATATACCCCTTGTAATCAATCTGGCAAGATAGAAGGGTTTCGTAATGATAGTGTACTTCACTGCCAATGAATGTGCCCATGTCCCTTATAATTGTATCAGTTTTCAAAGGGGTGTCATCTATGTGGTTGGTCCATTGGTGCCCATGTTTGCAAAATTACTGAATAGTTCATTTCTTGACATTTGGTTTAAGGCTGTAAACAAGACACAACCTGTTTATATGCATTAGACCCACCTGCAGCATGTACAAGTTAGCTGGAAGGTTTCTTTCTGCTCTGAGTTTGCAGTCATTGCAAACTTGGTTAGTCACAGTTCCTTAATGTTGACCTTGACTTCCATGAACAAAACAGGGATGGATGTAATGGTCTTTTTCTGTTCCTTTTCAGAATAACATGAAGAGAAGTACCCCAAAGACCAGTCTTGGACCAATCCCTGAGGAACACCGCTACTAAAGACCATTTTCAATGAGACTGTAACCCCTGCACTACTAGACTGAGTTCTGTCAGTAAACCAGTTTGCTATGGTGTGAAAGGCCTTGACTAAGTCGAGGTAAGAAGTGTGAACCAATTTTCCTGCATCGTGTTCATCAGTGACATGCTCAAAGAGGTCATCCAAGTTGAGGAAGCATGAACTCAAATGGGTTTTGGGCAAAGGATTGTAGACTGTTGATGCCCATGTTAGTATGTTTTGTAATGATGAGCTCCATTGCCTTATAGATAACACTGGTTAGGTTTGACTTCTCAAGTTTCCAAGGTCATTGGCGGGTTCTTCATTGTGGAGTAGAGTGTAGAATAACTACAGCACTTTCCCACACCTCCAGCATGAATCCAGTGGACAGGCTGAGGCTAAATAGGTTCAGTAGTGAGTATGTAAGGTTGTGCTTGGTGCTACTAAGAAGGAAGCCTGGCACATTGTCTGGACCCATGGAACTAGTAATTTTGGCTTTGGGAAGAGGCCTCAGAACTTTCTTGGTAGTGTCCTTGGGGGGCTTTGGGCATGATAAGAAGTAGAACAATGTTAGGATTTTTTCTATGCCTTTATGAGATATCCAAAGCGTCTGCATTCGATCCACAGTAAGTCAGTTACTGTTTTTGACTTCATGCATGATGCTGACCATATATTTCTGTCACAGGCTGGATTGCCTTCCAAATTGGTCCATCACATGGTGGAAGCAATCATTTTCCATGTTTCTCCATCAAACTGTGCCTAACTAGAGTAAGTTTGATTGGGGATAATGTTTTAGACCTATTGTCCAAATCTAAAAAGTTCTAGCTGGCATATGGCTTATTTGAATGTATTATTGGTACAAAAACAAAATACAAATTTCTCCTCCTAAATCATCGACGAGGTGATGTGGGGAAGTTTCCCTAAGAGTCCACTGACCTCCTTTTTGAGTCATTAATGGATCAACCACTTTGGTTCATTTTGGGTCATTTTGGCATCAGGGCTTAAAAACAAGTCAGTGACCTTTATTTATTTATTTGACATTTGTTGACTGGGAAAGTCCACTGGGCCAAGGACCCATTTTCAGTTTGGCCCCAGGGAGAAAAGCTCCAAAAACAGTTACAGAAAATTAAATAGCATAGTATTAAAGTGGTAAGAAGGTTACATATATACAATATTTCAAATTAAAGCAGTGATACATGGCATTTAAAGTGATGTGCAAAATTAGAAAATGAACATATAAGTCAATCTATGACGTGATGGTTTATAGAACTGTATACAGTTAGGAGGGTTGTAGGAATTACAGACTGACAAACAAAACTTAGGGTGGTTTAATCATGTGATTACAATAGCAGAGACAGTTATTAAGAAAGTGGTCGTTCAGTGCTGTTTTGAAAGTCTTTAAAGAGTCTAATTGTGTAATAGATGGGGGGAGAGCATTCCATAATTTGGCGACAGGATGGGAATAAAGGCATTGGCCAGCTCTTTTGTTGGGTTTGGTTATGGTTAGGAGTTGTTTGCTAGAAGATCTAAGAATCTGAGTTGGGATGTGTGTTTGTATCATAGTTTGAAAAGAAGGGCAGTAATATGGGATGTAGAGTAACTTATGGGTAAGAGTTAGTTGGGCATAATGTAGGTAGTTTGGGAATTCGAACCAGTTTAATGATTTAATGGCCGGGCAGTGATGAGTGTGTGTTAGCATATTGGAGACAACTTTGCTATTTTGTTGTAGCATGATTGTAGTTTATTTAAGAGATGTGAATGTAGTTTAATGAAAATGGGGCTAGCGTAGAGGAGAGAAGGGAGAGAATACTGTTAGCCAATTTTAGGTTTGTGGTCATGTCCAGATAGAGTTTTTGCCTATAGAGCTTACCTAGCTTAAAATTGGTCTTTTTGATTGTGCTAAGTATATGGCTCTCGAATAAGAGTTTATCGTCAGTTATAACTTCAAGTAGTTTAGATGTTTGTACGGTTTCAATTTTAGTATTGTTTTGTGAGAATATTTTAAAGTCTAGAGTTTAAGTTTAGGTGAGAAAAGCAGAAGTGTTGATTTTTTGGGATTAAGTAGCAGTTGAGCCTCATTAAGCCAGGATTCTACTGATGTGAATGCTTTTCGTGTTAACGTTAGGAGATTTGGGAAGTTGTTAGAGGAGGTGATAATAGTTGAATCATTAGCATACTGAATGAGTATACTTTTCTGGGAAGCTTTGTGGAGATTGTTGATGAATACATTAAAGAGTAGGGGTCCAAGAATCGACCGTTGGGGGACTCCTGTGTTGTTGATATGGTAATCAGATTGTTTTACCATCTAACAGATTGTTTTCTGTGGTAAAGATAGTTGTGGAACCAGATAAGAGTATATGGGGAGCAGTTTACGACCTCAAGTTGTGATAATAGTTTAGGGTAGGACACTGTATCAAAAGATTTTGATAGATATAGTAATATAATTGAAGTTAGTAGACCCGCATCAAGAGCTTTGTATAAAGTGTTAGTAAATGAAAGTAAGGCTGTAGTTATACTGTGCGCTGGCCAAACCATGTTGGATGGGTGCTAGCAGATTATTGTCAATGAGATGATTAAGCAATTGTGAGTTGATACACTTTTCGAGGATTTTAGATAGAGGTGAAAGTATGGAGAGGGGGCAATAGTTAGAAAGGTCACTGGTATTGCCACCTTTATGTAGGGGAATAATAACTGAGGTTTTCCAGAGTTGTGGGACATATGATTCTGAGATACATTGATTTATGAGAATGCTGACAAGGAGAGCTATTGCATCTGCAGCAATTATTAGATATTCATATGGAAGGCCGTCAGAAGAGGGTGAGCATGGTTTTAATTTTGAGAGCAGTTTGCACACTGGAGAGGTGGGTACAGGTTGAATGGTAAAAGGCAGACTGGATGGGGTATTGTTGGAATTGCAGTTATTAGAGGTAGAGTCAAGATTTGACAGTGGGAAGGACAGTATTACTTTTTTGAAAATTTTTACTCTTGCAAGTTTATAGAGAGAATTCATTGACCAGCTTTTGGATCGTATCAATTAAATGAGTGTTAAAAGCTTGGGCAATTTCTTGTGCATCATTGTCAGAAAGTGGTGTAGAGCTATGTTGAGTTCCAGGACTGAGAAGAGAGGATATTGATTTCTAGATCATTTTGAGGTTGTTTTGTTGGGTAGAAAGTTTGAGGAGAAATATTTTTTTTATCATAGATGACATGCTTTTTGACAGAGTTGCGAAGTTGCTTATATTTCAGTTCATTTTGTGGGGTTTTATTTCTGTGCCATTCTTTCCAGGCTTTATCACTAGAGGTAAGTAGTTGCTTAGTCTGTTTTGTTAGCCAGGGGGTGTGGTTAAGCTTTGTTCTTTTTGTATGTATAGGGGCAAGGATATTTAGAGTATTAAGAAAGACTTTGCTAAAGTAGTTTACTGCATCGTCTAGTGAGAGTATTTTGGTTGGGTACCAGTTGTGGGTCTTTAGAGTGTCTAAAAATGTCAATTAATTGAAATGCTTGAGATATCTAGAGGTTCTTAGAGTGTGCGGTTTACCTAGTTGAACTTGCATTCTCTGGGTATAGGCAGGAAGATGGTAACTGAGGGTATTAGCAACGATTCCTGCTTTGGCATTTTTTTGAGGGTGTGAGACGAGTATCCAATCTCAGGTTGACTGAGTATGTTTATTTGCTATATGTGTGTAGTCTGTGATGAGTTGAGTGTATTTATGCTGATTTATGCTATTAGATGGGGAGTTGGAGATGAGAAATTGCCAATTAATACTGGTATCACCAAGGATGATGGTTTTGTTTGATATGTTAAAAGTTGACCAGGATAGTAGGTCTTCTAGGGTAGGAATATTTTGACCGGGCGAATATAAAGTACAGCAATACATAAATGTTTACCAAGTACTTCTTTGTGATTATGAGGGTCTAGACTTTGTTCAGGTTGTTATCTCTCCATCTCTATGGGATCACCTTGTTTATCAGATTCTGAAGCTAAGATCTGGGTCTGATTCACCATCTGTGGGATATTATCTTCCTGGAGCCATACTGACAGTGCTGTTATATTGTCATATTCAGCACTTATCATGCAGCATGACAGCATAATTGTTACCTTTGACATATAGCTATAGGTCACTGGTATATGGAAATGCAAGGCATGCCTTATCTTACATACTAGGCCTTTCTAATGCAGTGCATTTAGACTTTCAGCATTTTTCTTGGTGGTGCTTCTATACAAATGATGCATACTGATTTTATGTTTTCTGAACCACGTATCACTCAGATGTTCTTATGCTCTGTACAACCTTAACTTTAGTCACAGTTATGCTATGAATCTCACCTTATGTCTGAACAGCATGTACAGAAGCTTTTAAACAATCCATGTACTATATGTCTCCCTTGTCAATCATGATCCTGGCATGCTTCTGAAGTGTTGAAAATCCATTTCCTCTGAAGCTTCTCAAATAGTAGAAAATAAGATGAATGACATTTTCTTTTCTTTCAGTAACTGATAAAAGAATTTGCTCTGGCTTAATCTGCCCCACTTGTTTCATTTTAGCTCTTCTGTAAAGTAAAGACTTTACGTCATACAGAGATTAAAATGTTAATTTAAAAAAAAAATACACTACTTGTAGTTATTCTTTTGCTAGCAGAAAAAGAGTATTGCCTTATTCCATGTATGTAAATATAAGGGTGTACTCAGAAGGAAGCATAGCATAACAACTCTACATTAAATAACACAGTGACAATAGTGTGATGTGGGGCTTCCTACTGAAATGTCAATGCTCGAAATGCCAAGTGACAACAAACTGGAAAAAAAATGACCAAAAACACAGCAGAAAGGGAATTTCAAAATGTGTTCTTCTGCTTTAATCTTCATTTTGTGTGTGTTTGGGGGGGGTCCCTCCTGCAAGCCCATGTAAGCCCCCCAAACTTATATATACCAACTCCAAGCTCACCATACCTTGGAAAAAAGGAATATGCAGAGAAATGTCATCTCGGACTTAGTAAATGTAAGTCCATTCTTTCGAATATTCAGTCTCTGTATTTTGGGACTGACTGTAGCGGGTCCTGACATTTTAAATGATTACTGTGATGTGGCCTGATAGGGATTTGGTATGTATAAGTGCCAAAATAGTATAATCATGCTGGGGATGGTGTTGCATAGTGAAGCCTCACAGTCATGAATATGATAGTCACTGTGTAACAGTGGGGTGTAGTGGTTTTGTCACCCAGGAACATTGGCACGTAGGGAGACTGCTTAATGTTTGCTGAGTCAAATGTGCATTGAAATGCCCCATAGCTGCAAGATGGACACTGCTGGAAACCCATGAAAGGGCTCCACACAAGCTGCCAAATTATTTTATTACATAAATGGGAACGAAAATGGGGCAGCAGGACAAAGAGGAGACGCAAGCAGAGGAATACACAGAAGACAAAAAAGGAAGGAAGGTTTCAGAGGTGGGGAAGAATAATATAGTTTTGTGGGACAGATGCATTTTTTGAAGACGAGTAGAAGGGGAAGATACCATTTTGACAATGTTCGAAGGAAGGAGAGCATAAGGGTGGCAGCAGATGCAAACAAAAATATAATGCTGACAAAGACTGACATGGGACGTAGTGAGACAAAAAGGTACAATGTAGAGAAACAAACTATCAGAACGTGAACAACTGCTGATGGTGAAATTAGAAAGCAAACAGGAAATAGAAAATAACACATGAGGAATGGGAATACCATGATGTGGGCTAGGGTGGGTGTGAAAAAGGCCTACCAAATCAAACTAGAAGGTAGCACACAGAGAATTCAGTCACCTCCATGACTGACATCATGGGGTGAAGTCTGCCTCTAATTGCCTGATGGTAAGGGCCATCAGGTAGCACAATTCTACAAACACCATGACAAGGAGCTCCAGGATGCCAGTGTGAGTCCTGGGCTGCTAGTCCACTTAGCCCTATTTAGCTATCAAACCTCATGCCAGTCAAACCAGGAGAGTCATAAAGTGCCACTCTACATTTAGGAGACTATGCCACCAGTGGAGCAAGCTGCATGAAAGGCAAACAGTGAGCACTTCTGGTGGTCTTCTACAGGATGACCTTTGTCACTGTGCAGTGGCAGAACTTGAGATCACTGGGGAGTCAACTGCCGGCATATTGGCCAGTACAGAGTGTGGTGGTCACCACATCACCTCTGTTTGCTCCATAACCAGTCTTGCAGAAAGTGAAAATAAAAGTAAAGAAACACAACAAAAAAGCAACATAATAAAATAAAATGAAAAATAGAAAAAAAAAAACGGTACAAATACAAATGGTCAGCTATACGTGGCACTCTTTATTAGAACAGATCCTGAAAGATGAAAAACAAATCAGCAAAGCAATGAAGAAGACAATATCTGGAAAACTGAATATTCAATGGATTATAACACAGGTACACCACTGTAGGTATAAGTGTACAATGTAGCACAAGTTTATAGTAACTGGAAGGAAATATCGACAAGGTCAATAAACTACTAAGCAGAGACTAAATATTGAAAATAAACACATATAAAATACAAATGCTCAGTGCTTCAGTAATGCCAGCAATGGACAACACTTGGTCTGCCGACTGGAGAACCTGGCTTGCCTTCTCTGGCAGGTTAATGCATTTTCATCAGTCTCTTGGTGCACTGGAAAATATAAAAAACGGTAATGAACATAGCATTGTATTGACATCAGAATGCATTTACAGGTATAGGTGTAGGCCCACTGTACAGTGACACTACAGGAACAGAATGTTTACAATTAGTATTTGGGCTACATGTACTTCCTATTGGTTTAGAATATTTGGGTGGCAACTCTTCAGGTCACTACACATATGCCAGCACTGTTGAATATGGGTATTGTTGCCAGTGGCATCAATAACTTCCCTGGAAAGCTTGAGACAGCCCTCATAATCTACAGTAGGTGCCGACTTATGATCTGATTGCCCCAAGTGTGAACTCCCTGCTGCACTACATGAAAGCCCTACCAAAGTCTGATCTTGTTGAGGTAATGTACACCCATCAGGCCAATTATAGGGGCTAAAATGGTAGAAGGGGCAAATGGTTACTTGTTGCAAACACCATGTGATGCACATCAACAGGTATCACAAGCACAATAGGACAATGCCCATCAGTAGTATCCAATGGTCAGTTACATAATGAAAGGTGGCGTTAGTATGACTAGGCTCCAGAGGCAAGCACACACTTTGGGACCTCATTGTAAGTGCAACAGCACAATGAGCAGCTGATTAGCACAAGGATCACTGTCGTTAGCACAATGCAAACTGTAATTAGCACAGCCAAGATCCTCAGGTGTGCTCACCTTATGTAACTTAAAGCCTCTGCATGACCATGACCAGGACCAGGCACTGAAGAATGGAGCAGAGGTGATAGCACATTGCTTTATTGTTGTTAATCCGAGACAATCATCCTAAATCACCTCATAGCATAACAGCTACCTATGAGCTACAGTTTAGCACTATAAAAACAGCAGATGCCATTTTACAGGAGACTGCTTAACAATAAGCATCACTTATAACCTTAAGAAACTAGATATCAGAGTGTTCTGCCATAAAGGAAAGTGATAGCAGATGTAGAAATGAAAATAGAATGGGCTTCAGGATTGCAGTCACTGCACAAGGGGCAATGCAGCCACACACTGTCAGAGTACAGAGAGTGTGTGCATGTGTGTGTGTGTGTGTGTGTGTGTGTGTGTGTGTGTGTGTGTGTGTGTGTGTGTGTGTGTGTGTATGCAGGCATGGTAACATCACACAACTCATGCCAGGGACTAACAAGCTGAGGAGCTCAGTCGGCTGGGACACAGAGAACAGATAAGATAGAGTGTAGTAGTGTGGGAGGTACAACCAGCCAGGTCACAGGCAATTGGCTGGACAAGTTGCAGTCCCGTGGGTGGGAGAGTTCATCCAGTCAAGGCACAAGGAGCAGGCAGGCTCTATCTCATTCCTGCCATGTAGAGGTCTACACAGTATGTCATATGCATGCAGGGATTGTAGCCTCCAGTGCACTGAGAGTAGACATTGCTATCAGCAAAGTTATAAATGTTATCATGCAATGCTCACATGCTCACTGCAGCACCACTAGGGCACTGTGATAGAGCAGTTACCCTATAACAGTGCACAGAGCTGTAACTATTGCAAGGTACTGAGGACAGTATGAAGGCAGGTCTTGGCTGCATGGACTGTCATGCATACATACAGTGATGCACATGGGCACCCATAGGTGTATCTATTCCCACATGGAACTGAAGAAGCTTGAGACGTTTACCACATAGGATACAGGGGTACAACTACAGGTTATATGCACTAATGACAGGCATGTCCTTGACAAGAGTCAAAAGTAAAGAAGACAAAGTCTTCTGGGAATAGCAGTAGCAGAAACTGGTGCAGGACATCAATACAGTGGGTGACCAGAAAATATGGTGATACAACAGATATTCCATAGGATCACTCATATGTTAATCCATGCCAAGACCAAGGTATGGGGAGCTGCCAGGGACAAAGGACATGTATACATCAGCAGGGTAAGTGAAAGAACTCTCATACCTACTGGTGGATTGGTTAAGACAGCAGGACAGTTGACAACTCCACTTATGTCACTTATAGATGCCTCAGGTGAGAACTGTTATGTGTCATTCCTACAGAACACTGACTAGCACCTCTTCTGGGTTTAGTCAAACAACAATGTATCTGTTTTTGTAAAGCAAAGATACTGGGGCTGTAATAAAGACAATCTGCCCCTAAAGGTACTGCTATATGAGAGTCAGTTGGGGATGCCTTATTTGAGCCGTGGCACTTGTATTTCCAGTGGGACATAAAGTTGTACTTCTGTATGATTTACTCAAGGAAATATATCTGCATTTATATTAACCAGGGACCTCAGGGCTAGAAGACAGACTGCCTGTACCACAAGGTATGTGCCCTTGGGCTATGTTTATTATTGGAATGTAGAAGTCTATATGATGCAAATATGTGCCTGTATTATTACAGGAATGTTATTGTTGTGCAGTCACTTTTTCAACAGACAGAGGATCCAGCTCAGGGAATTATCACATGCTTGATGTCAGTGAGTCTCTGGAGACTGATAACAATGACACCATCCACATAGACATAGTCTGATGATGTAGTAACACTGTCAGTAATGCTAATGATAAAGTGGACACTCCCATCACCCCTAGCTGGGAGGAATGTTGAGGTCCAGGATGAATCTCTGACATCACTCTTGTTTAGAGAAGGTGGTCACTTCCATGTCAGACCCACCCTTGATAAATAGGCAGCACTAGAATAGCCATCATCAGAGGGCTGCAATGCCTCTAAGGTGTGCATAAATGGCACTGAGGATAGGTGTGTAGATGGCCATCACTGCTATAACTCCAGATCATTACCAAGGTGTTACCTTTGGCATCAGTTAAAAGATGTGCAGGTCTGTGATCTAGGCACAGCTAGCCAATAATCAGTCCATGCCTGAGGTGCTGAGTATGCATCACGGCCAATGTGAAGACCTGCATTCTTTGCAGGGACTGCATGACATTCAGCAGCAGATGCAGAATGTCATGGTTTCTAGGAACCTAATGCAAACACTTCTGATTAGGGCATTTATGACCCACTTGGTATCAAATGATGCATCCATGCAGCTGTGGGAGCCAGTTACTATAGCAAGGCTATGAGACAGTTGCTCATGGCATAATTATATAGCAGACTAACACAGATGACATTCATTGTTGAACTAATGGCATTTTTCATAGCTGCCTCTTCCTCTGTCTGTGGATGCACTCCTGAACATGGCTGATGCTTAGATTCCAGTGTTGCCTCCATGGATGCTCTGAGGGACATGGCCAACACTCAGGACTCTGTGGATTCACCCTCACTGGGTAAGACATTCAGGGCCCAACAGTTGAACTACAACCCACTCACCGGTAGCCTTACCTCAGATAACATATACTAGTGTCCATACACAAAATCATGGATGGCATTGTTCTGCCAGAATGCCACAGTGGGTACAAAAGCAGCATTAACATACAGCATTACCATAGATGCATCCAGTCTGATACACCATCCTCAGGCTACATGGTACAGCATTTCACCCAAAGGGGTTCCACTCCATTACACCTAACATGTGTGTGCCTATTGCAGACACCACCCATGATCCTTACATTCTTGCTCGGATTGCTTTCATTGTCACTGTGCACCCCACTTTTATAAATGAAGATGGTTGTACCCTGCCCACCCCTCTGCCCTTCAATGCACTGTGGTACTTAGCCTCAGTATATAAATGTCTTCATTCATTTTATTCTGCTTGGCTTCTCACGGTCCATATTTGTGGAATAGACATCACCTTTTTGTCAGTGTCATGAAGTGTTTTCCCACATCTGCCTCACATGAGGGTCTGTCACAGGTAGTTCTTCTGATGACTCCTCATCTGGCTCCTCCCTTGCTGCTGATTCAAGTATTCAAGACAGTATTATGGCCTTCACTTGCTGTAACACATTTCATAACATTGTGTTATATAGTATGGCATAGATCACAAAGATTTTACTGCAGGTCTCTGGAGCAGATCACAGAGCATCACCAGATTTTTCCGGCCAGCAGACATAGGCCTTCAGCAGTGTGAGAGTATGTTTAACAATTTTATCTGTCTGTGACAGTGTGGTGTTAAACATCATCTCTGCTATGATTTGGAGGTTAGGGGAGGAGATCATCGGCCATGGTTCCATGGCATATCCAGCATCACTTGCAACACACAATTATGAATGGTCTGCTATTTTCATTTGTGGGACAGGGCTTTCATAGCATCTCTGGGAAGTAGTGTGCAGACCTACTAACTAGATGATCCTCTAGAAAATCACCAGCATGAAATGCTGGAATATTTCATATGTAAGCCAGATGTTGGAATCATAGGAACAGTCTGCAGGGTGCATAGACACATTGTATATGATACCCTGTGCATTTTACATTTCCTGGAAGTTGGCTGAGTGGAAGCCATTATGGTTGACTTACCAGATGATGTGTGCAGTCAGTTGGAATTTGATAGCAATGTAGATGTAGTAAATGTCTCCCCCTGAGGATCTCAGGGAAATGATCCTTGTTGCAGAATATCTGTATAGTACAGGCTTTTTTCTACAGCATCACATCAAACAGTGTCAGTAGTGCATTGCATGGCACATTCACCTTCATTGCAGAAGGCTGTGGGTTCTATTCTTACACCACAAAGATAGATTGCTGATAATGCAGTACAGCATGAGGGGGTGCTGCATCTATAAATGCATTGTCCTTCAAATGAGATGTTAAACTGAGGTCCCATCTGTTTTTGTTCAGGTGGATGTAAAAGATCCCATGTCATCTATCTAAAAGAGTAGGGGAAGTTCCCCAATTCCCTGGCTAAATTTCCTGTAGTAGTGTAAATATTACCATGGGTCTCACTTGAAAAAGAGGTCACTAGTCTAGGGGCTATCTCGATCAACAAAGCATAAATAAATAAACACCAAACAACTGGTGATGGTTTCATGAGGCCATGCCTACAAAAAAACTAATATGTTTCCTAAGGCATGCTAAAAGCTCCCCATAGCAAGAATAGTTAATGCCACAAGCCTTCATGTCCACTTTGGTAAGTAATAATCATATATGCCTTGATTCCATATTATAAGGGTACATGTGCACTAGCTCCCATATATCTCTAGCCAAAATACAGAAACATAGCTATGCCATCTGATGCACAGTTCTGACCTGAGACTTGTACTCCACTTTAACCTGAAGTTAGGGAACAAAAACAGGACTTTCCAAAGCCTTTCCTGAAGCTGAGAACAATAAGAAGTTAATAACTCCGAACTTTAACAAATAGTTTATATAGGCTGATAAATGCATTCATTTCAGAAGTCATCATATTACCCATGGCTTCCTGACCAATTGTTGTCACTGCATTCCTGCCTCATAAGCAACTGATGATCACACCTCGTAGCATCTTGAGTCTAGGACCACCCCTTCACCCTACTCTAGTTACAATCCTGGTAGAGGTAAATGTATGCCATCCAGCCAATGATGAACTGCTGTGAAATGCAGAGGGAACTAGTGTTCAATATCATGGACACTGTCACACAAGGTTGTCACTAGTACATGCTGACTAGTTAAAGAAGATGCTATTCCTAGCATCTTAATTCAAACAATACACTTGTTCACTGAAAAAATATGTTGTCCTCCAAATAGTCATAAATATGCAGAGGTACTTCATCAAAACATTAGCAGGGAAGATTTTTTTCTAGAAATAACGAGAGACAATCAAAAAATATAAACAGGATCTACTAAAATGAGTAAAAAGCTATCAGACTGTATGGTAGCTATAGATATAAAAGGGAAAATCTTATGTGGAACACCTACAGGACTATGCAGTCCAACCATAGATGCAATAAACAACACACACGTGTGTGTGTGTGTGTGTGTGTGTGTGTGTGTGTGTGTGTGTGTGTGTGTGTGTGTGTGTGTGTGTGTGTGTATTTATGTATGCATATCTGAACCTAAAAAACAAAGTACAGCTGATCAAAAATCAGCTGCTAGAAATGCAGTGGCTTTTTTCAGTGTTAGATTGCACTAGTATTTGAATCTTGTGATACAAAATGCCTGCCATATACTCACATATATATATATATATATATATATATATATATCTATATATGTATATATATATATATATATATATATATATATATATATATATATATATATATCTATGTGTGTGTATATATATATATATATATATATATATATATATATATATATATACTTACATATGAGAGAGATAGATATAGATAGATATATAAAGGATGACTTCTTCTGTGGTTGATATCTGTTTAGTCAACAAAATTTGGTCAGGTACACAGAAAGTTGATAGGTGTACAACATTGACACCACCCAGGTAGAGGAATATTACCTTTACCCAGGGAATGTGCAAACTCAAGAGCTAGTACATATAATTAGCAAGGGTTTGGGGTGGTGAACATTGTTTTATTTGTTTTTGTAACTTTGTTTTGCATGAGCTGAGATTTTTGCTTGGCACATGCATTGCAGTGTCATTGTTCGCAAAGCTGATATTTCAAGGTCAGTCTTGTGAATGCTGATATTTGGGTCCTTCATTCTTTTTCAGTAGTCCCATATATGTATATATATATATATATATATATATATATATATATATATATATATATATATATATATATATATATATATATATATATATATAGGTGCAATAGGATTCATCACTACATGCATTTCATTCTGTGCTGAAAAGTTGGATATTTTTGTAGGTGGCATAGTTGGTCGAATTATGTAACGAACTTCAACAGATCAACCATTAACATAATTTGGGGGGGGGGTTCTAATTTCTACCAGGTTGTTCAACCCTGAAAATTGGTGGAGTAGGAGAAGAGCCCCCCCCCCACATAAAAGTTGTTTTTTGTTTTAGTTTTGTCAGTCACATATGTAACCTATTGGAGGGCATGGCCAGGATGGATAACTGAAAGAAGCAACTGGTGAAGATTCTGTCACTGAAAGCTTTTCTCTGACAGAAAACATAATCAAAAAATTTAAATTCGGAAATACACGTTAGCTAATTGTATTCACTGATAGTCAGAGAAAAGATTTAAAGCTTTACAGTCTTCAAAAAAGTAATTATCATGTCAGATTTCAACTGCTTGGTTAACACAGACTTCTATATGAGCCACTCAAGAAATGGTACTCAGGATTCTTGTGTTAATAATGTCTAGTATGGAGGATGTATTACTTAAAATGGACAAACTGGATACCAAAATAAAAAGTTTCAAAAAAGAGAACAGAAAAAAGATGGAACATTTAGAAATTCATATGAAACAGCAAAGAGCACAAATCAGCAGTAGAGAAAAAGCTTCAAATGATCATGAAGGGAGAATAACTGAAGGTGAGTCTCAAACTGAATTTCTTTAGAACAAAATAACTGTCTCATAGATAAAGTTGATGATTTAGAAAATAGACTAAGAAGAAATAACATTAGAATTTATGTTCTACCTAAAAAAGTACGGGGGAAAATATTATAAACTTCTTAACAACCTGACTACATAAAACATTAAATATACCTGAGACTAGCCACAGGATTCAGCAAGCTCTGCACGATGTGCAGGAATAGTGCAGGAGCTGCTGGAGGCAATATGACCACAGAGAAATCCAGGAACAAGCTCCCAGGACGTGCACGTGCGCTCCTGCACTATTCCTGCATGGACACGGCTCCTGTATGCTAATTACCCCACTTACAGGTGTAAACCATGCAAATGAGGTGAATTAGTGATCCAGGAAGCTGGCAGCTGTTCGTGCAGGACTAGTGTAACCTGCAGAAATGTACTTGGTTAACAACCGAGTACATTTCTGCAAACTACAAAACAGAGCCATGACAGCTCCAAATAAAGGGTGTATATAATGTATAAAGCATGCCAATGGCCAAATATATGGCCTTTGGCATGGAAAACAGTTGCAAAAAAAAAAATAAATAAATAACTTTTATTTATTTTTTGGCCAATTTTGGCCGTTTAAGCATAGGGCAGTGGCGCACAAACAGGATTGGCCGGGAAATAAAAGAAAAACCCTGAAAAAAGCTTTCTCTGCAAAATCACAATATAGACAATGGCAGGCGGAAGACAACAAGGCCAGTGAATAATGGTTGCAAATAGGGAAGGCTCAGTGTGGGACTTGTAACTAAGCATTAGCAGGCAATCCTATGCAAATGAGAGGAATGATACTGAATCATAGATTTCCCCTCATGGCTAGCCTGCATCCAACAATGTAGGTGCAGGAAAACCATGGTGGAAGCCTAAGAGCTAGCTGATGTCATAGAGGGTGTGTCAGGCATACTGTAAGCTTATTGGAGCCCTCTGGCTCAGGTTTGCCCTTAGCTTAGCAGAGCTAAGGAAGGGAGTGCGTTTGAAGCCACCAAGCACACTTTACATTGCCTAAACGGGTGTGTGCATCGTGTTTAAAAAAAAAAAAATGGAAACCAGGAAATAGCAACTCCATGCACATCTGAGCACTGGGTTTGCACAGCACACCTCTGGGCTTAAACAGGGAGGCAATGGGAAGAGAAAACAGCAGTAGGAAGGTAATCAAGGGGAACTAGCATAGCTGGCAGGTGAAATGTATCAGAATCAACCAATTACACAGGCAGCAGCCCAGCCCAGCACACTATTCTAAACTATACAAACACCTTTCTCTCTAGCTTTTCCCACAAACTCTACACCACTGGTGTACACAAATGGGGAAATTTTACCTAACAGAAGCAACAAAATGATAAGGGCTGCATTTGCTCTCATAAATCAACATGTGGAAGAGGCTGAGGGTGGTGAGGATGAGAATGCTGATGACCAATACACAGTGAGGAGAAGGAGAAGAGTGTACAGACCCAGGTTAACCTACCAGGGCCTACATGAGCTGGAGATAGTGGAGTGTTATAGGGTGGACAGGGATATCCTACAGCAATTTGTTGAGCTGTTCCGGCCATGCCTCACACACAAAACCAACAGAGGGGAACACATCCCAGTGGATACCAAGGTATGTGTAGGCCTAAGAATACTAGCCACAGGTGCCTTCCAAAGACCAACAGGGGATATCATGGGGATCTCACAGGCATCAGCATCCAGGGTACTCCACCAGTTCCTGGATGCAATGTCAGCACATGTTGGTGAGCACATACATTTCCTCAACAACCATGAGGTGTTGACCAGCAATATGCATCTCTTCCACCAAATAGCAGAATACCCTGAGGTAGTGGGTGCTATAGGCTGGACACACATACACATCAAAGCATGAGCGGGGTAGAGACTACATAAACTGCAAGGGCTTCCACTCCATCAACTGCCAGGTCATGTGCGATGCCCAAGGCATTATAATGAATGTGAGTGCTGGCAGACATGGGAGCTATCACGACTCCCACATCTGGCATATGACACAGGTGTACCAGAGATTTGCCAATGGGGACATCCCATATGGCCACCTAGTGGGGGATGCTGGTTACGAGCTGTGGCTGATGACACCCATCAGAAATGCACACACAGTCGAACAGGAACTCCATAATGAGGCACATGCACAGACCAGAATCATAATAGAGCATGTGTTTGGGATGCTCAAGTCATGGTTCGAGTGCCTGGACATATCCGGTGGAACCTTGTAGTACTCACCAGCTACATGTACCCAAATTGTCATCTTATGTGCCATGCTACCCAATATGATTCTGCGGAAACAGCTGCAGCAGGAACAGTACAGGGCAGGGCCACACAGCCCCCAACCATTGCCAAGGACTGCACAGGCACAGAGTGACTCAAAGGAGGAACAACCTGAGCCAGCCCCTGTAGGCAGAAGGAGGCATGCCCAGTATGCCCAGGTCTTGGTAAAGAGGCTATGCATAGCACATTCACTGACACAGTAGGAACCCAGGGAATGAAATCTCTCTCTGACTCACACATACAGTAAAAGGGATGCCAAACATGACACTACCTGTGCTTAACCATGTATAGGGAGTGTACTATGTGCATCCAACATAGTCAGCCCTCCAACACGATCCCCAGTACTGGCACAGCCACAAGGTAAGTCACTCTCCCTATCAATGCAGAATGGAGTAGTATGTTCTGTTACTTGTATCTATGGTATGGATGTGAGCATGCAAGGGAATCGGGTGGCTGAATGGGATGCCAGCAGATAGTAGACACCTATATTGGCAGCATGAAATCTGTAACAAATACCATTATCACTATAGTAGCCAGTACTAGACAAGGTGAGAAAACCCACTGCAGGAAATGTGGTGGGCCAACTGTGTGTCCATATGACACACACATGCCAGCAAGTGAGGCTTACATACTCAACAGTCTCTGCCAACATTACCACAGTCAACAGAACATGCTTGGGTACAAGTCTCCAAGACAGACACTGACCATGTTATGTAATACATGTTGCATGCATGTCAACTGGAGCACCTCACTAGCCCTCTGCAAGAGGCACCTAGATGATTGACTGATGCATATCACTCTCACCCTGAGGATCACCCCTGTGGTATCTGTTGATAGATGGCCTGCTGGCACATGGCAGGTGGCATGATACCACTGTACACACATCCCCTACATTTCCCATCTCTCCATGGACAATAGCCTAGTACACACCTATGAACACCTGCACTGATGGACCCCAGTACAGACAAATATGTATGTGTGCATTACTGAGAATATCAGTGTCTGTGTGTTTGTAAACCTGTAGTTGAGAATACCCTGAGGCCCTTCACACCCATTACACCCCCATTGCCATAGTTAGATGTGGCTCCTGCTGTACCAGACATTACATGTATCTTCTTACGTTCTTCTCCCTAAGGGATACCTGGGCCTTGCAGTACCAGCATACCAGCACAACAATGTTGTACAAATGGCTTGATAGGCATGGGATACCCACCGAGTTCTGGCAAGTGTGTGTGTATGTATGCATGAGTGTATATATGTAGGGTACAGCATTCTAAGGCTACATTCTCCTATTAGAATACACATTGCCATACA
Source organism: Protopterus annectens (assembly GCF_019279795.1). Lineage (NCBI taxonomy): Eukaryota > Metazoa > Chordata > Ceratodontiformes > Protopteridae > Protopterus > Protopterus annectens. The sequence continues at coordinate 294,070,418 of NC_056727.1, read as the reverse complement.
GTATTAGGGATAGTGATGTTGCTGACCATAGGAGAGGCATGGAAATGCATCACCCTTCTATGCCTGTGGTATGTGCATTAGATGCATATCCCTGTAGTAGTGCTCTTGGTATGGGCAAGGGGTTGTATTGCATTCCTGGTCAATGTGTGATAGTGGGTATGTCAGAGTGTTATCATGGGTTTCAGTGTGTAGAATATCCACTGCTGGGTTTGGGTGCTGGGTATACTGTCTTTACACCATGGTACCCCCGGTACATGTTCCATGTTCCACTGTATGGGGACAACTGTCACCATCAACCATACAGGTAACTGATAACACTATCCAGCCCAACTATGCATGTGCTGTGTGCAACTGATCTGTAACACAATGGATACAGTGACAAGGTAGTTAGCACCAATAAGCCCAGGTCTCTCAGATGTGTGTCTGACTGTTATGTGTTTGTCAATGTGTATATGACGGTATGTCACACTATGTATTGTCCATAAACAACCAGTACCTCTCCCATTGCCATACTGTACAGGCCTGGGGAGTTTCTTCATGTAACATGTAACCTTGAACACACCTCATCCTAAAAGCTGTGTAGTGTGTGCAATTAAAGCCACACACATCAGTATCACTACATACCCAGGTAGGGGTCTAGTCCCAGTGTTGCCAAGTAAGGGTGTGTGTGTATGTGAAGGAATCCAATTCTGTTTGCAGAATATACATGTCCCAGGAGGACATCTGTTTGAGAACTGCCTAACATATGCTAACATTTCACAGGTATCATCCTGAGGACATACATTCCATCACTACTAGTGGTAGATGTGCAAATGCCCTCTTCCCCACTGTATAGGTGTGCAGTGATACTCGGGTTTGTATGTATAGCTGGGTGTGGCTGTGTGGACATAGCCACCATCATTGCAGTTACTGAGTGTATCCCCCTGCTTAGCTGGCCGTAATACTGTACAGTTCATGTTAACAGATTAGGTAGTTGTCTATCACACTATCTGAGGATCTACAGCACCTCTCACCCTCCAAAGGGTAGGGCTGTGCCACCCACACCAGCACAGCTATGTTTACTGAGTTGAGGATTGCACTACATTGGGGAAGGGGACATATACCCTGCCAGTACTATCATCAATGACATTAAACTAGCAGACTGCATATTCCCCAATGTGTTCTTGTGTCTACTCTGGCTTGGTGGAATTACATAGGCTACAATGTGTTCCTTGCACAGATACATCCATCCATGTGTACTGTATTCTCTGTGTATTGCATCAACACCAAAGCCTCTGCGTGTGTTATACAAAAACATGTGGTATGTACCACCCAGTACACTTACCATTGTCCACTGTAAAAGGGCTGCTATCAGCAGCCATCATTAACTCGCCAGTATACACCACCCCCAGGCCTATCAGCCATGTGTTCACCTGTACCCAGGATATGGCACAGCCAATGTGTCACCACAGTGCCATACCCCTTGTAGGATACAACAGCAGACCATCCTCCTGCTGACACATGGACACCTACAACACAGGCAGATTACATTATGGAGATCACAATCACTCAGTATTAATAACAGCTATAATGCATCATGGCTGGACAGCTACACTTCCTGACATGTAACATTAAACTTTATTGCTGACAACATGTTACACAGCAGTTTTGGTACACCATAGTACAGTCACTGTGTGCATCAAAACCATATTAACCTGTGTCTGCATTGATGTTATGGATGACAGGGATGTGGCACAGGTATCATCATATGCATAGGTGTTTTGTTGGTTTGCCAGAGACCTGGGTTGAGCTATACATTTGACACCATGTGTGTGAGTGAGTGGGTTTAATAATTGACATGTCTGTGGTAATGTGGAGTGTATAGGTATGGAGTTGCCACAGCTGTGTATGTATTGTGCGTGAGTATGCATGCACACAGTTCTGCCATGTAGCTGCCCTACACAGGTGTTTGTTGGACAGCTGCAGACCATAACTGACAGGGTGTGCAGTTCACTGCCTCTGGCCATGGACACGAGATCTGTGCATGGCAGGGGTTACATGGTCACATCCAGGTACAAGCCACGATATGGTACTCTCACTGATGATGACATATGTCCGCTGGAACCAGGTCCTTCCTGGGACTGGCCACGGTCACGTGCACATGGCCTGTTGTGGTGTGGTATGGACAGCACCCCCCTGCCATGCTGGGGCTGGTACTGCCACTACAGGAGTGGCTTGGTGTCCTTGTGTCCATGTCGACCTCCAGCTGTTGGTGTTGCTGGCCTACATCCATGTGGACGTAGCACCAGTCTCACCACATGCTTGAACATGGACAATCCACAGTCGAGGAGTCCCACCATTTCACCCCAATGTCTATCCATGACCTCTGTAAAATAAAGGAGGGCACCTGCAAGATCACGGATGTTGTCAGTAACAGCTGAATGACTACCCCTCTTCTGCCTCAGAGCCTGTCTGGTGTACCATTCCATATGTGCCTGCTCCTCCATGACAGCCTGAAACATACGTCTGGTGGTACCAGATGTGGCACTTCTACCAGGGGCACAATGACCAGCAGCCCTCCAAGGAGCACCCCTGTACATCTGCCTATGTGGTACCCTGCTGGACATCTGGTTATGGCTACTGTGTCCAGACACATGTGCCATAGATACCACACTGTCCTGTCCCATGCCACCAACTGCCAACTTGCCCTCTGCTGTGGCCACTGGTGATGGGGTATGTATAGGCATTGTGACTGTGTGCGGGGATGGGGTGGATAACAGCGAGATGTCAAATGATGGCGCAGCTTTGGCATCTGAAAAAACTGACTGTGCCTCAACACACCTATCATTTTCGGTGTCTGTATGGACAGCATCAGATTGCCTGCAGGAGGGACCCTGACCCACCTCGCCACCTGTGAGGGGAAAACAAGATATCCACTTTAAGACCTGTATGTCATTGCTTAGCAGTACACACCACACACACACACACACACACACACACACACACACACACACACACACACACACACACACACACACACACACACACACACTGACATTCCACCATTCTACTTACCTGTCCCTGAGGTTACAGGCTTTCCCTAGTTTATTCTCTTAAGTTCCCCATGCTGCATCAGTCTTGGATAATTACAGTCAATAATACCAATCATTAATGTATAATTCTTCTAATTGCCTAAAAAAGTTATCACAAAACATGACATGTTACTCTATTACCTCTATGACTTGATTGGAGTAGTTTTTTCAAAGACTCCCTGATGTCATCCAGTGTTCACCCTGGGTTTGTCCAGACATCATGACCATGGCCCCCATATGTTAGGGGCTACTACAGTTGCTCAATAATGTCATGCACTGGAGTGTCATACGTAACTATTGTTCAGTGGATGTGAGATCTGTTGCTCTATTAACATTTTATGTGGACTACAGTAATATTTGGAAACACTTTCAAGTGTTGTCTAGTAATTCCCCAATGCATCTGTAGTGCTGCATATGTGGGTATTCTTTCACCTTTCTGCTGATTGCAATTATAACAGTATCCCTGTTGTCTAGTTTCCCTCCCAGTGCATGTTCCATGCTACAGACCTTATCATACTATCAGCTGTCCTGAGAATACATGTCAGAAAAGTATTCCTGGTGTCTCATGTGTCTGTCCTTGTCCATGTACTGCATGATTACAAAGGGAAGTTGAGAGGTATGAACAACCCCACACTCACACATGTGCATACATGGACACACACACACACACACACACACATACACACACATCCTACATACATCAACCCTCCTCCACTCCACCAGATTGAACTTACAGACAAAATAACCTCCCAACCCCTCACACACACACACACACACACACACACACACACACACACACACACACACACACACACACACACACTTACAGGTGAGGTTGCACAAGGATATTACACACAGACCTCCCATTACCCATCTGTCAACATGCATGACATATGGCACTCAACAGCATGCAGTGCAGCTATAGTCAATCCCTGCTAGCAACATTATACATCTCTGTGATGCATGGGTTGTGTTAGTAGATGATGCCCCTTCCCCTGGAACATACTGCACCATGTACACAGTATTGCTGTATACCTGTTAGACACTCTGGCATAAACTGTGCACCATACCTCACAGGTGTACATACCATTGCTGAATGTGTATTATCGTGTCAGATATGTTTGCTCTGCTGCTCACATCCCATATGTGTTTGTCTGACACATACCTGGGATGATATGTGGACAGATGCCATTTGTGAATGCCTGATGTCTGATTTACAGATCTTATCATCAGCAGTGCATGTATGGCCAATACGATACAATTACACTGGCAACCTCCAAACATTACCATGGCTATGGGGAGTGTACACACCCTTATTGATATGATGCTCTCTTCCTTGATATGCCATGGGACCACATTACTGCATATGTTAACATTACACGAACCTGATAAGTGACATATGGCCTATATAATCAAATACAGTGTCAAACAAATGTGTTAGTTGTGCAGATGTTGATTGAGATGCATACACTTTGTTGGTGCATATGTGTGAACGCCCTTATCTTGATGGTTTGTTGCACCTAATGTTATATGTACTACAGCAGTCACTATTCCTGGCAGGGGTATACTAGCATGGGCCATCTGCATTTGCCAGTATTTGGTCAGTCTGCCCTACAAATGTCCCCCAACTCTGCATGATTACAAGATCAACTCATGTGCACATCCCTTGGAGGTCACACAGTGCCGTCACTATTGCTGTGGAGTCAGGGTTATGTCTGCCACAGTTCCTGACCTTGACTGTGTACAGATACAGCCATTTGTAGCACCCTTTGGATCTCTGCTTTAGTGAACTGTTGTGTCATGATGACACCCCTCCCCACCCTCAGCCTTTTTGCAGATGCTTGACAACTATGGCCTACACATGTGTCATTTTGCAGTGTCCCAAACACTGAACACCATGGGTACCAGCCTAGTCCCAGCTAATGAATAGCAAACATGCAGGTGTACACTGGCACCAGCAGGGTACAGATGGGGATGGTGGGCCTGAGGTGGTGTGAGATGTTGGTTGTGCAGCACATGTATCTTAATTGATACTGCCTCTTGGTACACCAGTACACATTACAATGCATGCCTTTTGGGAACCTTTTCTGTTATGCATATGCTACCTGTAGAGAGGCCTGGCTGATGTTTCCTGTGGTACAACTGTCCCATCTGATTACCCTAACCCATGGGCCACACTTATGCAGAG
>NC_056727.1:294025159-294060159 GCF_019279795.1 Protopterus annectens | reverse complement strand
TCATTCCAGTGATGTTGTGGTTCCCACACATATTGTGGGGTAGGGTCCATATATATGTGGGCTACAGCTGGACAAAATGTGTGTGCCCTTGTGCGGTCCTGAGGTAAGTGTATGTAACACTCTTATATGCCCCTGTAAGGCAGTCTATGGGGGAGGGGTATGCACTATATATAACCTAGGCTTCTACAACATATGAGGGATATCAGTAGTAAGACACCTTAAGGTATAAGGCTGTACATTTTCATACATTTCACCTAGGGCACATTGGTGGCCTAGTGCTTACTGTCATACAGACTGTTCTGTTTGTCAGTGTGAAAGAGATGTTTTAAGTTAAGCAGTGTTATGTAACAGATGCATCCTCCATGTAACAACTTAATTCTTTTCCCCCTGGGGTTGAGTACAGAGTGTAATTGGACTGTAATTGGAGGCTGCTGAACTACATCTGCATTACTTACTGTTGATTGATTGTTATCCTCTGGCCCAGACTTTCTTTACTGTTGTACTACTTGAAGGCTTGGCCTGGACAGCAACATATGTTATGCTTTCGGATTACTGTATAAAATAATCTGCTTAAGAGTTGCATTACTCAGTTAATATGTATTTCAAACACCTAACAGCTATATGACATGACATATACAACTGTAATAGTACACAAATAAAAATTTCTTATATATGCAAACCTGTGTCTGGTGTCATATCCTTTGACTTCTCGGTGGGTATACATTTCATGCAATAATTGTCTTTTGTATGAGAGAGTCATACACTGTCCATTTTAAAAGGTGGCAACTGTAGGAATACTGGCTGTTCAATATGCTGTGACCCTCTAAATATGTATCTTCCTATACATATGTATACATAGTAATATATGTATATGTGCGTGTATGTGTATATACATATATATCTATGTATATATATATATATATATATATATATATATATATATATATATATGTGTGTGTGTATCTGCATATATGTGTGTGTGCGTATATGTATCATTGGAATGTTTATTGCTTCCACATTGTACATTCCCTATGGTAGCCAGACTGTACTGCATGGTATGTTATTGATGCCATCCTGACATCGTGCAGGTGGGATGGATTACTGTTAACATCTTGTGGCTATGTTGTGTAGGGTCCTGGGTATGGGACTTGCAAGTGTTGGTACTGTGTACAAGGCAGATGTGTTTGGCTGTGGGGGAGAGGATGATATCAATAATTACAAAAGGTACATAGCTTGGGCCCCCCACCCCCATTAACAGTGCCTTTGGTCATATATGTATTTGTAGTGTTCTCAAACCTATGAGCATTCTCACTCATTGTAATTGTCAAACGGCACTTCCTGAGTGCAGGGGCATGTGCATTGTGAGAGCTTTGTTCTCAGACACACCTCCTACACTCGTCCACGCTCCATGTCAGTTTAGGAGCAGAGGCAGTGTGTCTTCATTACTATGCATGGCTCGCTGCCATGCTGCCCTTAAACAGTCATTTCCATGCACGAATAACTTATTCCTGCACAGGAGATTTGTGAATCCCTGGGTTTATCTTTTAGAATTGAAAGGGCACATACATCCCAATGAGTGCCTTTGAAGAAGGAAAACTTACCACCACATTCAATTATAGTTCAGTTTATGTCTGGCTTAGAAACATCAGATATCAAAAACAGCATAGTCCAGCCCACCTATAAAAATAGGTAAGCATGTAGTCAGATTTGACAATGATTATTCAAGCAAAGTAATGAGTAAAAGAAAATCTTACCACTGATCAGGGAGCTTGAACAATATTAAAACCACTTTGGTGTTTCCTGTGAAGATCAAATTATTTTTTTTTCTGAAGGAACTTAAATATTTGACATATTTACAACAGAAGTAAAATTCTTAGCAATACTGAAGAAATGGATTGGAACAAATTGACCTACAAATGAAGCTTGTCCACGTTATGCAAGTTAATTATAAATAATAATAATAATTTAGATGCAAAATTCTGGAATTTGTTAGATAGTAGTGGATTAAGTGACTCAAGAAACCTTTAACTATCGACTCTCTGCCATCAACCGGTCTTTCCTAAAAACTCTCCTGCTCAATAATGTTGTTACTAAATTCAAAAACATTTTCCTTGATATCCTAAACTTTCTTGCCCCAACTCGCAAAATCAGAATCAAATCTAATTTTGCACCCTGGCTCTCCAAAGCTACTCATGCTTTGATGCATGAAAGAGACATTCTATGGAGAAAATGACAAACCACTAAAACTCCCACCTTATTCCAAGGTTATAAGTGACTCAGAAATTGTGTTATTATATTGGATAAATGCCAATATTTCACTAAACTTCAAAGCTCGCACCCAAATGATCCCAAAAATTTCTTGAGTACTATCAACTCTCTGCTCCACACTGGTTTTTCAACCATCCCTAATCCTTTCCCCTATCACTCTCCCTCTGAAACTGCAGACTTACTCAACAAACACTTCATAGGCAACATCTCTAAACTCCTACCTTCTGGTAACTCTACTCATCCCAACATTTCTGTGACACCCTCACCTCCTCCTAAACCTCTATGCTCTGTCTCTCAGCCTTTTACCTTGTGACCTGTTTCTACTAAATATATTAAATCCCTGCTTTTTAAACAAAAATACATGCTATCCCTCCACTGATAAACCCCCCCTCATTTTCTGAAAATTGCTGCTGACTCTATTGCATATCTTGTATCTATCTTAATCAACCGCTTCATTCAGGAATCTACTGTACTGGAAATATGGAAATCCTTCTATACCACTCCTCTGTACAAAGGTGGCAACTCTGTTGAACCTTCTAACTATAGACCAATCGCTATTCTCTCACCGCTCTCTAAGATCCTTGAAAAATGTATACATACTCAACTACTCTTCTATTTCATTCACGAAAATCTCCTCACCCCCTCACCACATGGTTTCTGCCCTAAACACAGTACCTCGACTGGCTTACTATCCTTTACTCCAAAGGTTTCATAAGCTTGGGACAACCTCCTCATTTCCTGTTTATTTCTTGATATCTCTAAAGCCTTTGACACTGTGTCTCATCCATCCTTCTTAACAAATCTTTGACCTGAACCTCTCTCCTTCTAGTCTTGGCTGGTTCCAGTCCTACCTTAATGGCAGAAAACAAGCTGATAGATGGCAGAAGGCTTTCTCACCCTTCCTTGCTGTTCAAACAGGAGTACCCCAAAGCTCCATACTTGGACCGCTCCTTTTCAACATTTTTACCAACAACCTGCATTCATCCTGCAGTCTCTCATCTGTAATACAATACGCGGACGACTCTACTCTCTTATCTATCTCCAATACTATCTCTGAACTACACACACTAACACAGAATTCCTTTATCTCTGTTGAAAAATGGCTCAGAAACAATCATCTAATCCTTAACCCTAAGAAAACTCAATTACTTCTCTTCATACCTCAGACACTCTCTCGCCTTAAATCCAACTTTTCTCTTTCCTCCCTAGATGGCACCACTATCTCCCCTGCTTCACACACCAAACTCCTTGGGGTAATAACTGATGACTGACTAAAATTTGACTTGCGCATACAACAGGCCATCAAAAAACCCACCAAAAACTTACACTACTTTATAGGAATAAAAAATTCCTCACTACTGCCACTAAACGCACTCTTGTGCAGGCATTTCTCTTACCTCGTCTTCTATATGCTTTTGCCATCCTTATCAATATCCAAACTACCTCAATGCAGAAACTGGAACAAACATACAACAAAATTGCCAGATTTATTCTAAACCACTCACTCTGTTACATCACTGCCTCTCACTAAATGAACTTCAGTGGCTGTAATTTCCTCACCATCTCCTACAATCGCAACTCCATACTACCTTTTCCATTCTCAAGAACCCCTCTGCCTGACCTGCTCTCGCTTCTCTTGTCACTCTCTACTCTCCCCTCAGGCCTCTCCAGAGTGCTGATCAGCATCTTCTATCAGTTTATAAACCCAAAAGGAATACTGGAAAACTACTTTACAAACACTCTGTCTCACTAAATTGGAATAAACTCTCTCTCCATATTAGATCCAACATTTCCTTTCCTTGTTTTAAAAAAGGAGCTTAAATCCCACCTATTAAACTTGAAATTATGCTGTTGCCTTGACCACACGTAGTCTTAGTCTGTCCTACTATATAACCTGTTGCATCTCCTAACTTTCTTTCTCTGTTAATAACTTCTGCTTAAACTAACCTCCTAAACTTTCAGCTCTACTACTAGAGCCCCCTCCTTTCTCTCCCACCTCCTATTCTCCACACTATTTATCTTATTCCCCACTTCCTATCAGTGTTTATACATTGTCCTCCTTTTGAACAATAATTATCTTTGTTTTTACTCTTATATGTAGCAAGTGTTAGACCACTGCTATCAGTGCAACCCTTAATGTTCATAATTTTTTCTTTTGTTTTTCTCTTTATAATTAATTTTATATTTGCTTTGTTATTGTAATAGTTTTTGTCCTGTATGTTTATCTTTGCTTATGTTTGCTGGGGCTCTTTCCCCTTAAGTCTCCACTGAAAATGGGTTGCTTACTATCAATGCAATGCAAATAGTTAATACCCTTTTCTGTTTTACAATTATTTTGTATTGTGATTGTTATTTAATATTTGTATATTGTCACTTTATCTTTATTTATGTTTGATGGGGCTTTTCCCCTTGGGTCTCCACTGAAAATGGGTTTGTTTGCAAACTCATTTGGACTAACCCGGTTAACAAATGTTAAATAAATAAATGTGACATATTGGTTTACATTTGCAATTGATTTTTAGAAGATTTTGTTGGCAATAAAAGGTAATCACCAATCAGTTTCTTTAATGTTTTGTGTCTTGAACAATCTCATCTGTGATTATCCATTATATATATATATATATATATATATATATATATATATATATATATACACATGCACACACACACACACACACACACACACACACACACACACACACACACACACACACACACACACACACACACACACACACACACACACACATGCACACATACATAAAACGCACTTTAAGGCTACCATTGCACTTCAATGTCCTGCTTTGTAGGCCCCATCAAGATGCAATATTGTATTATGTAACTCTTCCATCTACTGAGTCTTGTCTTACAGACTCTTCTGTCGTAAACATATGCTGACTTATCTGATTAACTGGGTTTTGTAAATATGCATTTTTTCTTCTGTCTAAATCCATAGCCAAACTTTTGCATCATAAGGGCTTTTTATCATGACTCCCTCATCTTTATTTGAGTCATACTCATATGAATGTGTCAGACTGTTGTCCCCACCACACTTTTTTTTCTAGGCAAGGCAGAAGTGTACCTGTAGGCTTAGTCACTTGCTGATTCACTTCAAAACACTGAGACAGTGGTCTATCAAAAGTATTACATTTTTCCCATTGACTCCACAAATCTTGAATGCGGGAAGAATACTTTCCTATTATCATATCATGGCTAAATTGGAAACTAAAGCAACATGATGCACCACTTTTCCAAACACAGATTGTATTTTTACTTAAATAATGGGGTACTGTTTTTCTAACTCCATGAATACATGAATGTAGCATAAAGTATATATTTTAAATCATATAACTGAGATCTTACTATTTTATTAAGGGGAAACATCTGACTATGAATTTTTTGAGGTCTCAGACATAATATCGACTTGAACTAATTACCTTGTCGTAGTCTTGATGTTCATTTGCTTTCATGTTTATGAAGGGTTTTAAAGGTCCACCCATTAGCTACACTAAGATGATTCTAACCCTGTCAATCAGGTTCCATCCCTCTTGATGGGCATACCCAGCCATGGGCTATGAGCTGTACCTTGAGATCTTCCTGCATGGGTAATTGCTTAATACTTGAAACTGTCTTTGACTTTACCATGGACTTGACAACTGCCACCATCCATTTAGCTGCAAACAGCAATATTCTAAAGCAGTTGCTCCATAGTCATCATCTCCAAATAGACCAGCAAGGCAGCACAGAATTCAATATATTTATTTAATATTGATGAATATAACAAACTAGTTTCGGCTAACAGCCTTCTTCAGTGTAAAACAATGTCATCAAGTTCATTTACATCATCCTTTAAATACATATCATGAGCCAATCAAATAGATGAGCTCATGAATACTAATAAGTTTTGAAGAATTGCTTGCAAGACAGGTTTGAGGGCACTTGAAATAAATCATATAGTTATACAATAATAGTGAGTGTGTGCACTCAACTGTGGTCCATCCATCACAGGAAAATAAACCATCAGGTAAAATAAAGCCAAACACATTCTAGATGTTCAAACATGTCAATAAGACAATATTAGTACATGTTATTTAATTTAATAATCCCATGTGGGTGTACCACTGTGACAAGCCATTCAACGATTTGTAGTTAGAGGAGCAAAAAGTCAAAAAATCCATGCTATCTATTGGACATGCCATGTCCTAATAGAACATGTATTGAACACATTAGATAGAATATACATGTGTATAAAAGTGTGTATGTTTGTGTATACATAAAGAAGTTAATAGTAGGCGAAATCAGTCATGATCATATCATACCCGGTAAATCAAAAATGGTGTTACCATCATCCTTAACCTAAGTGCTTTCACCCGGTTCAACAGAAGCGTAACAAATATTCCATATCCATCCTAGACACAATAATTGACCACCCAATGAATACAAAATGCCAAAAATATATACCTGATGTATTCCAACAATATGTTTATAATTAAATCTGAATAATATTCCCATATTGTATAGAGCACCAATACTAATATCAACAGCCTAAACATAAAGGCATACACCTTTCTTTCAAAGGTAATGATGGCTGTTATATCTCTATTACCTAAATAAAAGTGGCACCACTTGCAAGCCAAAAGAAAAAAGGTGTAACGAGGAGAGTATACTATTTGGTTAAATTTCAACTTACATAATGCTAACAAGCATAATTGCTCAGTCACCTTTACTAGTAAGTTATGTACCTTTCCGGGGTGCCCTCACAATAAGGGAAAAAAATTTTTTTGGCTTAACATGGACATCGCCCATATCAGACATAATGTCAGATGGGAGTCAGTATGGCTTGGGTAAACCCTGTTCAATATAAACTAAGATATCTAAACATTCATACTTGGAGGGCACATGAATGAGAAACAAGTAGAATTCCCCACTTAGTGTCCTATTATTAAATGGACTGATACTGATTCAATATATTCATTACAAATGATCATTTAGTCCCGGGTGAAATAAGGCCCCCAATGTGATAATCAATGTTTCTTTCGATCCAACAGCCCATGCCACCCTTGTTTATTAGTTCTGTCTCCAGAAATCGATCAATGACCAAAAGGTGAATCTCGCTGAGAATGTTTAAGTGTGTGTTGGTATAGTGCTCGACTCTTTGTGGTTTTGATGTCACTGCGATGTTCGTTCATTCTTGATCTTAAGGCTCTAGAAGTTTGTCCAACATAGAATCCCCACAGTAACAAGATGCCAGATACACCAGTCGCTACTACAGTTTCCAAAGATCTTAATATCAAAACTTTGGTATTGCGACTGGTAAATGCCTGGATTTTAACATATATTGACAAGACCCAGTGGCCACAGGGAATGACCCAATAAGTTCATCACCATAAAGTGTCAGTTGTTTGTGAATAGTTCCCCCACTGGCCATATGTTTAAAGTGTGAAAAATAGGAACCTAGGGTCTTACATTATATGAGAGAAACAGCAGGGTCCCAAGACACTCGCCGTGCGCAGTTTGTCATTGGCCAACAAAATGTTCCAATGTTTATTAATGATGTTTCTAATCATATTAATATTTCTGCTGTATGTAGTGACGAACCTGACACATTTATGGGAAGCTTGATTTTTGTTTTTATTTTTATCCTGATATTGCAATAAGTCGTCCCTCACAAGACGATTGGCTCTATTCTGAGCAGAAACAACATCAAATTCATCATATCCCCTATTAATAAACCTCTGACTGAGATCCCTACTAGCCAATTGGTATTCCTCCATGTTGGAACTGAGACGTTTGATACGTATAAATTGGGATATTGGAATACTCCTGATTGTGTGACGGGGATGTAAACTTGACGCATGTAACAAGGTGTTATACTGCGGATACTTGCGGAAAACCCTCGTAGACAGAGTATTGTCTGGGTTCCTATATACTGTGACATCCAAAAAGTTTATAGAATTTTTATCGGATGTCACAGAAAATTCAATTCCCCAGACATTATCATTTAGATATTCAACAAATTCTTGCAAGTATCCAGCATCAGCCAGCAGTCGTCAGATAACGTCTCCACATATCCATTTGATATCCAATGGATATGTGGAGACGTTATCTGGACGACTGCTGGTTGGTGTGGCGGGCTGATGCTGGATACTTGCAAGAATTCACACAATCAGGAGTATTCCAATATCCCAATTTATACGTATCAAACGTCTCAGTTCCAACATGGAGGAATACCAATTGGCTAGCAGGGATCTCAGTCAGAGGTTTATTAATAGGGGATATGATGAATTTGATGTTGTTTCTGCTCAGAATAGAGCCAATCATCTTGTGAGGGACGACTTATTGCAATATCAGGACAAAAATAAAAACAAAAATCAAGCTTCCCATAAATGTGTCAGGTTCGTCACTACATACAGCAGAAATATTAATATGATTAGAAACATCATTAATAAACATTGGAACATTTTGTTGGCCAATGACAAACTGCGCAGTGTCTTGGGACCCCGTTGCCTTTTCTCATATAAACGTGGTAAGACCCTAGGTTCCTATTTTTCACACTTTAAACATATGGCCAGTGGGGGAACTATTCACAAACAACTGACACTTTATGGTGATGAACTTATTGGGTCATTCCCCTGTGGCCACTGTGGGTCTTGTCAATATATGTTAAAATCCAAGGCATTTACCAGTCGCAATACCAGTAAAGTTTTTGATATTAAGATCTTTGGAAACTGTAGTAGCGACTGGGTGGTGTATCTGGCATCTTGTTACTGTGGGGGATTCTATGTTGGACAAACTTCTAGAGCCTTAAGATCAAGAATGAACGAACATCGCAGTGACATCAAAAACCACAAAGAGTCGAGTGCACTATACCAACACACACTTAAACATTCTCAAGCGAGATTCACCTTTTTGGTCATTGACCGTATTTCTGGAGACAGAACTAATAAACAAGGGTGGCATGGGCTGTTGGATCGGAAAGAGAAACATTGGATTATCACATTGGGGGCCTTATTTCACCCGGGACTAAATGATCATTTGTAATGAATATATTGAATCAGTATCAGTCCATTCAATAATAGGACACTAAGTGGGGAATTCTACTTGTTTCTCATTCATGTGCCCTCCAAGTATGAATGTTTAGATATCTTAGTTTATATTGAACAGGGTTTACATACCAAGCCATACTGACTCCTATCTGACATTATGTCTGATATGGGCGATGTCCATGTTAAGCCAAAAAAATTTTTTTCCCTTATTGTGAGGGCACCCCGGAAAGGTACATAACTTACTAGTAAAGGTGACTGAGCAATTATGCTTGTTAGCATTATGTAAGTTGAAACTTAACCAAATAGTATACTTTCCTCGTTACACCTTTTTTCTTTTGGCTTGCAAGTGGTGCCACTTTTATTTAGGTAATAGAGATATAACAGCCATCATTACCTTTGAAAGAAAGGTGTATGCCTTTATGTTTAGGCTGTTGATATTAGTATTGGTGCTCTATACAATATGGGAATATTATTCAGATTTAATTATAAACATATTGTTGGAATACATCAGGTATATATTTTTGGCATTTTGTATTCATTGGGTGGTCAATTGTTGTGTTTAGGATGGATATGGAATATTTGTTACGCTTCTGTTGAACCGGGTGAAAGCACTTAGGTTAAGGATGATGGTAACACCATTTTTGATTTACCGGGTATGATATGATCATGACTGATTTCGCCTACTATTAACTTCTTTATGTATACACAAACATACACACTTTTATACACATGTATATTCTATCTAATGTGTTCAATACATGTTCTATTAGGACATGGCATGTCCAATAGATAGCATGGATTTTTTGACTTTTTGCTCCTCTAACTACAAATCGTTGAATGGCTTGTCACAGTGGTACACCCACATGGGATTATTAAATTAAATAACATGTACTAATATTGTCTTATTGACATGTTTGAACATCTAGAATGTGTTTGGCTTTATTTTACCGGATGGTTTATTTTCCTGTGATGGATGGACCACAGTTGAGTGTACACACTCACTATTATTGTATAACTATATGATTTATTTCAAGTGCCCTCAAACCTGTCTTGCAAGCAATTCTTCAAAACTTATTAGTATTCATGAGCTCATCTATTTGATTGGCTCATGATATGTATTTAAAGGATGATGTAAATGAACTTGATGACATTGTTTTACACTGAAGAAGGCTGTTAGCCGAAACTAGTTTGTTATATTCATCTATATCAAATAAATATATTGAATTCTGTGCTGCCTTGCTGGTCTATTTGGAGCTGTTTACTTGGTTTGGACCGTGCATCCCCTCGTGCACAGGACTTGGTAGAGACTCCATAGTCATCATCTCAGCACAGGGAGAAACATAGATGTAGTCTACATGAAAGCTCAAAGCCCATATCATAGGCCATTTGTCATTACAATTGAGGGAAAAATACTCAACTTAGTATCTTTCAGGAAATAAAAAAAAATTCATAATCCTTTGTAACATGGAAGAAAAGCAACACTGTGCCAAATAAACCCATTGCATCCACCCAATGCATTATTAAATAAGCAGAGAAAAGTAGTCCATAAAGTAATGTGATTTGTATGAAACACAAAAACATGTGTGCAGACTTTTCTTTAGCACTGGTAGTGCTATTGCAGTTCTATTACAGTGCCAAGGTAATTTCACACAAAATTCTTAAGTCTGGATTATTAGTAGAAAATTAGAAAATAGCCAGGCTACTTAAAGTTCTTCCAGGTTGGCTCTTCTTTGCCATAACATGCTCACAGGAAACCACTGTTCCAAGTACAAAGTCCCTTTCCAGTGAAAGGCCAACTTCTCTTATTACTAGGGTCATAACTCCCCTTACACACCACATGCTACAGTCATTGCTTATTAACGCTACTCTCCATGAGAACTTTTCTAATTAATTCAAAAGATATGCCTGCCTGTCTGTCTTAAAAAGAAAAACAACATTTGCAAAGTCCTCTATGTATAACGCAATCTGCAACAATATTATTTACAAGATGTCCACTGTTTACAAAGCACTATATTTACAGCAACATTACATTATTTACATTGTTTTGACACATTATAGGGTGAGAACCACCTTACTATGTTTATCTATCTATGTCTTTATATATGCATATATATATATATATATATATATATATATATATATATATATACATATATATATATATACATATATATATATCTATATATATATATCTATATATATATATATATATATATATATATATATATATATATATACACACACACACACACACACACACACATATATATATATATATATATATATATATATATATATATCTATATATATATATATATATATATATATATATATATATATATATATACACACACACACACACACACACACACACACACACACGCATACACACACATATATATGTGCATGATGTACACACACATATACACACACATATACAAAGCACATACTAAAGACAACCTCTTTCATTTACTTTACTGTTTTTTACAAGAATATATTAAACACAAATAAATGGATCTGTTGTTCTCATTCAAAAGTAAGATATACAGAAAGTTAAACTTGATGACACATAAATGAGATGCAAGAACATGTTCTCCAATCTGTGTTTGAAATTTATACAAGAGGAACTTAGTTTAAACAGTCACATTTCAGACACATTAGGTCTCCCAAATATATATTTTTTTTAATTTAAGGATACGGCTGGATTGATCTGGTATAACCATTATAGCATTCCAAAAGTTAAACACAACATATATGTATACATATAAAAGAGGGAAGGGAAACTCTAGTAAAGTCACATTTATCCAAATGCACTTTAAAATAAAAAGGACTTGAACTGTAAATGTTCATTTAATCCCCATTTTGAACACACAAGGACTCTCAAATTTCACTGCATAAAACTTTCATACTGTATTAAATTCTGAATTATACAATGACTGGCCATTAATATTCAAAAAAGATCATGCTGATTGGTCAGCCCAACCAGCGTGCCTGTTGTAAATCCGAGAATATACCAAAGGAAAAAGAACCAGTCACCCGGCCTTTTTTCTGATAGCATATCTCAGAAATGTTGTACTTTTCTTTCTTTTTTGAACAAAATAACAAGATGAAAGACCTCAAACGAATGAGGGAGATGGTGCAGAGAAAAATAAAAGGATAATCAGGTAGTTCTGCAAAACTATAGAAACTTACCTGGTTATCCTTTTATTCTGTCTGTCCCGGCTTTCCTGAATGTTAAACGTGTCGTGATTTCTTTTTTTTTGTTTTCAATTAAAAAAAAAAAAAAAGCAACGGAGATCTTCCTTTCTCCGTTGCTTCCTTTGCAAATAACTATTGTAGTGCATAACCATGGGAACACAAGTCCCATACGCATGCGCAGTACATCAGACAAAGCCCCAGAATACCAAAAAAATGGGGAAGGCACCATGGAGGCATTATGCAAAGACATTCCCCTGGATTCTGTATGCCTTGCACAGTAGGATCAGTGCAGGAGCTCTAGCAGGCAATATGTCTGCCATGCGATCCAGGAACAGCCTGCAGGGGTGTGCACGAGTGCTCCTGCACTAGTCCTGCACAAACTAAGCCCCTGTATGGAAATGACCCCATTTGCAGGAGAAATCCATACAAATTAGGTGAATCTGTGATCCAGGAATCTTGCAACTAGCCGTGCAGGACTTGTGCAATCTGCAGAAATGTATTCGGTTAGTAACCGAGTGCATTCCTGCAAAATCCAAAACGGACCCGTGACAGCTCCAAATAAAGGCTGCATATCAGTCAGAAAGCAATCCAATGGCCAGGTATAAGGCAATTGGCATTACAAACAACAAAAAATAATAAAATCAACTTTTTTTTTAGCCGATCTCAGCTGTTTAAGCATAGGGCAGTGGCGCGCAAACGGGATCGGAAAGAAAATAACAAAATAAACCTAAAATAAGCATTCTAACTAAAATCACTATTCTGCCATGCAAATCACCCCATTTGCAGGTGAAAGCCGGCCGTGCAGGACTAGTGTAATCTGCAGAAATGTACTCGGCCAGTAACCAAGTACATTTCTGCAAACTACAAAACGGAGCCATGACAGCTCCAAATAAAGGGTGGATATTATGTAGAAATCATGCCAATGGCCAAATATATAGTCATTGGCATGGAAAGCAGTTGCAAAATAAACCAACTTTTAATTTGTTTTATCCTATCTCGGCTGTTTAAGCATAGGGCAGCGGCACACAAACGGGATCGGGCGAAAAATAAGAAAAAAAACTAAAATAAGCATTCTAACCAAAATCAATTCTTCTTCTTCTTCTTCTTTCGGCTTTTTCATGGTTAGGGGTCGCCACAGCGGATCACCTTGTCCGCTCATGATTGGCAGTGGAGATTTTTACTGTGTCGAGCTGCCAGCCCAGCGCCCAACCTTCCACAGAAGGCACAAACACACATACACTCACACCTAGGGCCAATTTAGAGTGTCCAATCAACCTACAGCATGTCTTTGGGATGTTTTGCTATTATACTCAATGGCAGGCAGAAGACAACATGGCCAGTGAGTAGTGGTTGCTAAAGAGGGAGGCTCAGTGTGAGACATGTAACTATGCATTAGCAGGCGATCCTATGCAAATGAGGGTAAGGATAGTGAATCCCAGTTTTCCCCAGCATGCTAGTCAGGTCCCAACAGTGTCAGAGTAGGAATAGCTTGGAGCAAGCCTAGAAGTTAGCTGACATCATGGGGGGGGGGTCTGTCAGGCATACTGTAAGCGGATTGGATCCCTGTCACTTGGGTTTGCTCCTAAGCTAGGAGGTGTGTCTGAATCTGCCTAGCACTCTTTACATTGCCTAAGCGGGTGTGCATGCCGCGCACCAGGTTTTAAAGGAAGGAAAAAAAAGTTAAACCAGGAAATAGCAGCACTGTGCATATTTGAGCACTCTGTTTGATCAGTGCACCCCTGGGCCTAAACAGGAAGGCAATGGGAAGGGAAAAAAGCAGTAGGAAGGCAGTCTAGGAGAACGAGCACAGCTGGCAGGTGAAATATATCAGAAACAGCCAATTACACAGGCAGTATACCAGCCCAGCCCAGCCCAGAACACTACTATAAACCATGCAAACACCTTCCCCTCTGGTTTTTCTCACACTCTATACCACCGGTGTAAACAGACGGGGAACTTTTAACACTCACAACAGCAAAATGATAGGGTATGCAATAGCTATCATACAACATCTTGTGTAAAAGGCTGAGGGTGGTGAGGATGTGAATGCTGTCAACCAACCCATAGTGAGGAGATGTAGAAGAATGTACAGACCCAGGGTAAAATACAAGGGGCTACATGAGCTGGAGATAGTGGAGCACTATAGGGTGGACAGGGACCTCCAACAGGAAATTGTTGAGCTGTGCTGGCACGCCTCATACACAGAAATAACAGAGGGGAACCCATCCCTGTGGATACCAAGGTATGTGTAGGCCTAAGAATACTAACTATAGGTACCTTCCAAAGACCAACTGGAGATATGATGGGGATCTCACAGGCATCAGCATCCAGGGTACTTTACCAGTTCCTGGATGCCATGTCAGCACATGTCACTGAGCACGTACATATCCCCAACACCCGTGAGGTGTTGGCCAGTAATATGCAACTTTTCCACCAAATAGCAGAATACCCTGAGGTAGTGGGTGGTATAGCCTGCAAGCACATATGCATCAAAGCAACACCCAGTGAGCGGGGTAGGGTCTACATCAACTGCAAGGGCTTCCACTCCATCAACTGCCAGCTCATGTGCGATGCCCAGGGCATAATAATGAATGTGTGTGCTGGCTGCCCTGGAAGCTATTATGATTCCCACATCTGGCATCTGATGCAGCTGTACCAGAGATTTGCCAATGGGGACATCCCTCACGGTTATCTAGTAGGGGATACTGGATATGGACTGGAGCCGTGGCTGATGACACCCATCAGAAAAGCGCACACACCTGAACAAGAACTCCATAATGAGGCACACGCACAGACCAGAATTATAGCAGAGTGTGTGTTTAGGATGCTCAAGTCAAGGTTCCGGTAACTGGACACATCCAGTGGAGCCTTGCAGTACTCACCAGCTACATGTACCCAAATTGTCCTCGTACATACCATGCTACACAATATGATCCTGCAGATCAGCTGCAGGAGGAACAGCATGGGAAAGGCCTACACAGCCCCCCACCATTGCCAAGGCCTGAACAGGCACACAGTGACTCGGAGGAGGAACAACCTGAGCCTGTCCCAGTAGGCAGCAGGAGGCATGCCCAGTATGCCCTGGCCTTGGCAAAGAGGAAACACATAGCACATACACTGACACAGGAGGGACCCAGGGAATAACACCTGTCTCTGACTCTCACATACAGTAAAAGAGATGCCAAACATGGCACTACCTGTGCTCAACTATGTATAGGGAGTGTACTATGTGCATCTGACATAGGCAGCCCTGCAACACCACCCTCAATACTGGGACACCCACAAGGTAAGTAACTCACACATGCCAGTCAGGGGAGTTCACATACCCAACAACAGTCACAGCCAGCAGGACAGGTGTAGATAAACACAAACAAAGGCTGTGCTATGGCCTCAGAATGAAGCCTATGGGTAACCCCCCCAGGCCTACACAGATCGACTACAGCAGGTCAGGCAGTGGGATGTTAGTTCTGAAGGGTAGGAAGTCAGAAACTAATATGTAGGTAAATCAAAGCTAAGATCTGTAGTACACTGGTATGCCTTTAGTCAGTATGATAGGTAAGAATACAGAATGATGTGGAGTACCTAACATACCAGTACAGTCATAGCAAATGTGTACAAGTGTCAGGTGTGCCCCCCTATCCTACATAGTAATGTAATAACAGTGAGGTGTGCCCCCCAATCCTGTGTAGACATGTAGAAATAGTCAGGTGTGCCCTCCCATCCTACGTAAAAATGTAGTAACAGTCAGGTGTGCCCCCCAATCCTGTGTAGAAATGTAGAAATAGTCAGGTATGCCCCCCCATCCTATGTAGAAATGTAGTAACAGTCAATGCCAAATGATCAACGGATATCCTGCAGAAACAGCATGCTACCTGTAGGTGTACAACACAAAGGTCAACACTGCAGTACAAACTACCTGGACTCGATTGACACAGTCAATACAGACGGGCATACTGGGCATGATCACACACAGAGAAATTAAGGCAATGTCAGTCAACAATATATTGAATGGTCATACTGGGCATGCTCACATGCTTAAACACATGAAGGTCATGTCTGCAAACACCAGTGGACCAGACATATCTGGCCGTCGTAGATGTTAGTGTGGACACTCCTCAGTATGCACCACTCATGCTTTGCACACACAGTGGATAGGAATACAGACATATATGTAAGAACAACACACTATAATAAGCCAAAGATAGACATACATAGATCTGTGAAAGAGGGTGACTGTGAGAAGGACCATCCAGACCTGTCCCACCCAGCACACTGCCAAAGGGCCACAACCACATGAGATTCAGTTGTCACCTACTGTAGATACTAGCCACTGGTATCTGAAAACCAAGCACTGATTCCCAAGCGAAAAAACAGGTAATCCACTGAGTTTATTTTCGGACTTACATGAACAAGTAAAACAATAAAACCATGAAGTATAAAACTAATCAACGTAAAGCGCTTTTCGTCCGGATCTTATCTTACTTCAACAAATGTATTAAAGAAAAAATAGTCCCAAAGGGACTTAGATACTGTTCATATCTAACTGGATTAATTGAAGGTTCTGAGTTCCACAAGGAACTTTTAGTGTTATTCAATAATCAGGGTCTGGAATTGTTACAGTGTATGACAAAACATTATCAGATATCAGTGAATGAACTTATGACTGACACCACAAAATTGGAAAAAGAAATTAAAGGGGACCTAGAGTTTAACAGATATCAATATGAATAGAACAGAACATTTACAAGTATAGTACAACAAATGCATACATTTAAGTTAACTAAAATAAAGAAACTGGAGAGGGACTTGAAAGCATATAAAGAGGTTATGCATACCCAAAACCATGGAGTCCACAGAACTATGGGAACAGAAACAGAATTAATGTTAATTCTGAACATGGGCAAGATCAAAGGACAGTTTCCAATAGTACTGTGAGAAATGATGAATTATCCAACAGTGTGGACTTTATTAATGAAACTGTAGATGAAACTTTTAATGATGAAGGAGGTATGGAATACCAAAATAAGGGTGTTGTATACCCATAACCCCAGGATAATAACCAATGGCAACCACAATCAAATCAAAAAAACTACAGAGGGGGGAGGGGGAACTACTGGAGGCCGAATTTACAACAAGGCCCCAAGAAGAGATACAACACTCGCAGCAACAACAAGTATTAGGAATGACTTTATTTAATGTCATAACTAACAAAGAGGGTGACTTTAAAATCTTTAATTACACCGAATGTTGTATTGATGAGGCTCTGGTTGAACTTTTTGCAAGGGGCTTAACTTTTGTCCCATCAAACAGGTGTAACATTGCAGAACTTTTGATTGATTTTAAATTGCTTATCCGAAAGTTGAATTTAAGTGTATTATTAGGAAATTCATCGTACAGCCATAATGAACTAAGGGTAACTAGCACCATCAATCCCCCATGTAATGCAGTTATTGGTATGTTTGAACATCTATGTGAACAAGAATTTAGACAAGTACTGAAGAATTTTAAAAAGGATGGACATAATGAAAATATTACAAGTGAGGAAAAACAACTATTAATAATGTTTAGGACCCTACCAGTTAGATTCATGAAACCTGATAAGGGTGGGGGCCTGGTTGTTATGTATAATGAAGATTATAATAAGCAAATGACATCACTTTTGGAAAAGAAAACCAATGAGGAAGTGAACCAGCACCAACTGAATCAAGCATACAACAGAATAAAAATGTTTATTAGTGATTTATATACTGATGGTCTAATTGACACTAACTTAAATCACTATTTAACAATGCTGTCTCCTAAAATCCCAAAACTTTTTGGTGTACCGAAAATTCATAAAAGCCTGTGTAATCCACCATTCAGACCTTTGATGGACTCAAGGCAATCGATCACATACCCATGTGCAAAATTAGCAGACTCAATTTTGAAAAAATATGTGGTTAAGGAAGCACAGATATTGAAGAACTCTTGGTCCTTTTTGGAAGTAGTAGAGTCATTAATATTCAATAGTGAATCAAACTTCCTCACAGTGGATGTATGTGACCTTTATTCATGTATACCACAAAATTTAGGTACACAATGGGTAGTAGATTTTATTAGAGAAAAAGGAGCAACAGGGAATGAATGTTTGCTAATAGAACAACTTTTAGACATCATTTTGAAAAACAACTATGTGACATTTGATAACAAACTATTCTTACAGAAGATTGGGATAGCAATGGGTTCCCCAGTAGGTGCGAGCTTTGCAAACTTGGTTATGGCCTACTGGGAAACTACTTTTATTTTAAATAGTGAGTGGAAAGAAAAAATCCTTCTCTATAAAAGATTCTTAGATGATATATTCATTATTTTTAATGGAGACAGTAGTCTGGTGGAGGAACGTGTTACCTTCTTTAACTCAACAAGTACCTTTCTAAAATTTTCAAAAAATTTTCAGGAGTCAAAGATTAGTTTCCTGGACATAGAATTGAGTAAAAATGTACGAGAAGGTAGATATACAGCAAAGAGTTATAGAAAAAGCACTTATTTGAACACATTCTTACATTTTACAAGTTCACATCCACACCACCAAAAGAAATCTGTGGTGAAAGGCCAGCTCGTACGAGTGGCCAGGATGATAACCATGAATGAAGATTTTGAACAGGAATGTAGCTTACTATACAGGATGTTTTCTCATAGAGGGTACCCTAGTCAATTCTTAAGGGATATATTTCAAGAGGTAAAAACAAAGAGGAGAAATGGGATATATATACCCATTTTACATGGACATTCAACAATTGATTTAACAAATAGAACTGACATTTGAACTAATAGTGCCCATGGACAAAAAGAACTTAGCCTAAGGGATGAAGTGAATACTATTACAGATGGTTTGATGGTGAACAAAAACTTCTCCTTGGCATTTACATTTACTTATTGCCCAGAGGCTGTAGACATCCAGAAAATAGTAAGAAAATACTGGTTTTGTCTATCACTGGATAAGGATGTTTCTAGCAAAATAGATCAATTTCCAATTATTACATTCAGGAAGGGATCCAACATGAAAAATCTATTAGAAACAAAATATAAAGTGAAGAAAAATAATTCAGGTACACATAAATATGGTGCATGTAAATATTGTCCTTTTATAGATACTTCTAACACTTTCACTGTTAGAAAATAAACTTTTGCAATTTGGGATGTGTATAATTGTAACACAAGGTCGATAGTTTACTTGGCTCAATGCCAACATTGTATGTCATTCTATATAGGGAAGACGGACCGTCGTTTGAGAGATAGAATATATGAGCATCTATACGCAATTAGTAAGAAGAAATGTGAAAATGCTCTAGCAAAACATTGCGAGCAGAACAGCAGACACAAATTTAAATTCATGGTGATTTGTCAAATAAATAACAACAATACAGGAACTAGGTTCTTCAATGACAATTACATCGCCAATTGCATGGAAACACACACCAATATCTAGGAACATCATGTTGGTGTTGGACCTTTCATTCACTGTGAGCAGGAACTCGATTTGTTGTTTGGCAAACAGCATCTCAGATGGATTGGGGTTTACCTCTAACAACATACACTTTGGAAACAGGCCAACACACAGGAGGGGATGCGCCTGACCTGCCTACAGACTGTAAGTGCTGCTATACTGAAATTAGAGTAGTGTTGGTTTAACAGGGTGTGTGTGGATATGGCTGTCCTACATGTTTTTATACCTACCTTGTCAGTGCTATGTTTATGAGGGAACACCCATCTGTAGGGCCATCTGCAGACTGGCCAGTGTGTGACACCTTTTGTTTCAGATGTTAACCACAGAGCACCTATTTGTGAATTGCAGAAGGTAGAGTGAGGATTGCAGTCTGTAGATGGTGACAGCCTTGTGAGTTACTGACTTCATATCCCTCATGGGACATATGGTGCAACAAATCCCTGTTAAAACAGTAAATGAGGTTATCACAGGAACATGTCAATATTGCCCCTGTGTACGTGCCTCCAGCCACAACCCTGTCAACCTTTGTACATATGTCATGCAGTAAGGGGTGCATATGTACTGTACACCATAATTAGTGACATCATATCTGATAACAAGTCAGTGAGATATCAGACTGCTACACATGTAATGTATAGTAGGGATTATATTTGATGACATAACCTGGACATTCCATGGTTGTGTGTACAGTATTGAGGTCTGTGTACTTATGTTGACTGTCGGAAGTGTGTGTATTGTTAATATGTACCTTGGCCTGTGTACAGACTGTGGTAGATGTAATTGTTCATGGTCCTGTTCTATCTGATGTTACATGCTGCTCCACTGTATGTTACACTATCTGCCTACATGTTTGTGGGGCCATACACACACATGTCCCATACCACAGACAGCCTAGTATATGTAGGGTTAGTGTGTGAGTGGTACATATGAGGCTGGTGTTGAACAGATAGTCCATATACTGTAATAATATGCTAGCATGCCATATGTAACTGTGGTTGTGGTGATGCACTTTCACACAGTTGTATGTTACTCTGTGCTTTGACATGCATGTAGAACCTGTTTTCTATGCAGGTACATGTGCATTCCCCCATAGGAAATGTAGGCCAGTGTTGAGCTGGTCTGCCTGTAGCCTGCACAGTGCTTTGTTACATGCCTAGCAGCTTAGAGTACTTACCCAGTGAGATGTCCAGATACTTGCCAGATGTACTGCTGCCAGGCCACCATAAAGGTCATGTATGTCAGGCAGAACAGTGGGATGCTGTACAGATGTATGTCAATATCTAGTGGGTGGCATGTGGCCATAGCACCTCCTTACCAGCGGTTATTATGTGGTTGGATGGACAGGGATATGTGAATGCATAACCTATCGGGGCACATGTATACTAGTAGTTATGTGTTATACCCATCTACATGGCTGTTAACTTCCACATTGTCAGGATTGGTCCACATGTCTTGCACTAAGGGGTTATGTGTATACCTCTGAACTGTCCAGAGTGTGTCAGACTGTCCACATATATTGGCCATTATCTCTAATGTAGTTCATAGGAGCATTACGTGCTAGCAGTGGTACTGTACTATGATATCCTTAGGATGTCTGTCACTAGCCAATGGTGCACATGTTAAAAGCAGATGTGACCTCCCAGACATACCATGTCTGTGAAGACAATCCCTATTACAGTAGCAATACTCAACAAATATACCTGCTATACATAGCTGACATCCCCTTGCACTACGAAGTTGGGACTACAGGGGCTGAGGTAGGGCTACACTCCATGTTCAGGACATATGGTGATGATATATGTACATATACTTATCCAGGTATCTGTATAGACATACACATATACATATCGACATACATGGATATGTATATGTACATAGATATACAAATAAACACCCAGATATACACATATACAGATAGAGATACATATGCACATATACATATGGCTATTTACATATATACTGACAGTAGTAGGTATATCAGAATAGATAGGTATGCACATATAGTTATTGACATCTACATATATACCAACATAACTAGGCAGATCTGTACACATAGGATGTGCATACATATATAGCTATATAAGCATATATCTATATATACGTATATGTATATCTATATATACATATATCTATATATTCATATATGCCTATGGGAGTGCTATAGGATCCTGAAAGCCCAAAGTCCTGAAGACCATCAGAGTTGAGCTGCCTTAAGGTACATGGCTGTACATTACCATACAATCCACAATGGTTAAATACAGCCCTACTGCCACCTGCCATACAGACGGTTCTGTTTGTCAGTGTGCTTGTGATGGTGTCAGTTGTGCCTTGTTATGTAACAGCTACATCCCATTGTGTCAACTGAGGTCTTTACCACCTACGGATTGTCTACAGAGTGTAGATAGAGGCTGCTGTACTATATATCTGCATTACTTACTGTTGACCGTTTGGTATCCTGTGACCCAGTCTGTCTTTACTAGTGTGCTACTTGATGACTTTGGCCTAGACAGCAACATTTGTTGACTTACCAGACTACTGTATTAGTATAACTGTTTCACAGTTGCATTACTCAGTTTATATGGATGTCCGTGTCTAAACAGCTATATGACACGACATATACAACTGTAATTGTACACAAATAAAGATTTCCCATATATCCACACCTGTGTGTGGGGTTATATCCTTTGAGATCTTTGTGGGTATATGTTCCAGGCAATGAATGACATTTGTGTGGGTGGCTCATACAGTCTCCAATTGATAAGGTGGTAACTTTGGGAATGGTGACTGTTCCATACTGTGCATGTACTACATATGTAACTTACTACACATATCTCTGCGTGTGTATGTGTCGTTACATATATATCTATATGTATGTATATGGGTCTTGGACTAATGAGTGAATGGCCATTTCACAGAATCTGAAATGGCCATGCATACTTATGCGAAAGTGCTTTTCACCAAAGAAGCACTTTCGCGAAAGTATGCCTGGAGGTAGAGGGAGTTACGGGGAAATGACTGTTGTGGAGATCGTACTACGGTGCAGTTAAGGGAATTTTTCCCTTTCCCCCACTGTAGTACGATCTCAGAGTCAGAATAATAAAGTAGGGGTGTGTCGGGGATGCAGGGGGTGCTTGCCCCCCTGCATAAATACTTTTTTATTCTTTTTTAATGTTTTGTTTTTAACGCGCTTTAAAGAAAGTGCTTTTTTGGTAAAAGCACTTTCGTTAAAGTGTGTTTAGGTAAGTTGGATTTGGACTGTTGAATTTCATCCAACAGTCCTAGATCCATGTATATAGATACACGCAGACACACACACATGCACACACACACACACACACACACACACACACACACACACACACACACACACATATATATATATATATATATATATATATATATATATATATATGTATAGGTGGATCCACATCTATGTGTCTGTGTATATGTATCCTAGGGATGCCAATGTCGTGTCTGGTCCTGGATCTGCAACACTTGGTAGTGTATTGCAGGGGGGAACGTGTTTGGTTGTGGGGGGTATACCTATTCATACAAGAAGTATATTGTTTGGGGCCTCTCAACCCCATTAACGGTGCATGTGGACATATATGTTTATGTTATTTTCCCATTGTTATCTACAGATGTATGCCCGTATATATATCTATGCTGTCATATATATAACCTGCTGTATATATTTATACATATAGATGTAGACATATATATCTATAGATATAGGCATTTGCATGTATATATGTTCATATATATATATATATATATATATATATATATATATATATATATATATATATATATGTTGTATCCATTTAGATATTAATATATTTACACACCCACATACATCTAAATGTTGGAATACATTCTCTGTACTGTTGAATGACTGGGCTGGATTATATGTTTTTGAAAACATCAAAGTTATGTATATCTGACATGGCTTAGTAGTAAATCACTTTGGCTATGGTGTGCAGGGTCCTGGGTTCGAGCCTTGCAGAGGCTGTTTCTTTTGTTGCTGGGCAGAACACTGGCCTTTAGAGACAGAGTGATTAACGCACTTTAAAGCAGTTGTAAGTGGGTTTGCATGGGTTTTGCGCATGTTTGCATGGAGGTAAGCACTGCTAACTTCCGGTTTCAGTTTCCTATACTCAGTTAGCTTCTAAATTGCTTAACCAGTGTAGGCATCGCTTACCCCCATGCAAACAGGCTTAAACCCACTTACTGCTGCTTAAAAGTGCTTACTCCCACTTACCCCTGTGCTAATTTCTTTAAAAGAAAAGAAAAAGGGGTTGATAGGAAAGTGGTGAAAAAAGGGGCACAAAGAGGGAAAGACAGTAGGGAAAATAGCCACAACAAAAATAAGTTGTGATGCCAATTAGACCAGATTACATGTGTCCAGTGGACACATGTGCAAAATGGACAGCTATGTATGGGGAGAGATTTTTTTGTGGGAACAGATTGCCCTGTTTTTTTTTTCTGGTATCTGACAGACCTGTGGGAGGAATGTTTATTAGCACTACCTGAATGTTCCCACAAACACAAGCAGATTCCACATTACTATTATGCACATACATCTCACTCTGTTACTGTACACACTCTGACCACAGCTTGACAAGTTGGTGTGTAAATGGGACATAAGTGGCTTCTTAGTCTCATAAGATATTGTGGAGTTGCTAGTGTGCCAGCTTTGTTCTCATAGATGTGTGTCAATCAGTTGTATTTCCTGTTTTCTGCCTATATGTCTGGGTTCATCCCACTGATTCCCAGGGGAACAGGTTGATAGACAACAGATATGGGTCACTTTACTAGACATTCTGGACATATCTGTACAGTTGTGGGGTATGATTCTGTATGCAGACTACTACCACTGGCAGGATTCGAACCATGGCTGTGTGTGATAACAAAACAACAATTCACATCTCAGTTGCACGTGCTATTTTGGTTTTTGTTGTCTGCATTTTCCCTGTTTACTGTCTATGTGTCTCTCAGTTGTACTAAATGGCCTCTGGGGATTACACTTGTCATATACAGGCATTCCAATGCATTCAATTTATGGTGCAAGCTGTGGATAACAGTGCTTAATACAACAGTACTATTACATGATTGCAAATCTACATTACCTTATGATACCAGAATATACACATGCATTCCAGCAGTTAGACCTTTTTTTCAGGCTATTACACTTTTATTGACATACAAACGATATGGGACTATTCCTGCCATATTCACTAGTGTATGCAGTACTTGCCTTGGACAATACAGGTTTTATACAGGCAAGTAATTTACTACTACTTTTAGTTTTATTTCCTATGACAGTATATGCATGAGTATTACTGACTTGCCTCGCATCGCAACCTCACCAGGCAGCTGATGTGGGCCTTCTGGTTCGCAGCCCACTCCATTGCAGCCATGGGGGACATAAAAGGAATATTTAGCCATACATATCCATGATATACCTGAGGTGGCAATTATTACCCACATAATGGGGTGATACACACGACTGGAACATCCCCTGCCACTCTAGCCTCTTGGAGCCAGTCCACCAAGAGGTCCCCGTTACGCCACTTCAGTTCAGCATAGTGATGCCTGACCTGCTCACCAGTTCAGGATATGCCAGTGGCACTGGTGAGGTTGCGGGCTAGACAGTCCCAGGCCTCCACCTTATATTGGGAGCCCTGGTACTGGCCCTGCAGCAGTCTCTGCTCATGGTCTTTGATAAGGAGTCCTGCCATGACCTTGGACTCCTGGATGCACCAGCACTGCGCCCAGAGGTGCACACCTTCTCCCCTTACTGCCATAGTATCTGCAAGGGGAAGCTAAAACCAGTTATGAGATGTATTCCTGCCTGTTGGGTTTAAGTAGGGTCGATTTCCCACACTTTTCCATGATTGGCCCATTTTGAAAAGGCTAAGCTATGGGCAAACCTGCTTACCTAGGGTTGGCATTATTTAAAGGGATATAACACTGGGCACATTGAGTTAGATGGCCTACACATTGCTTACACCTGCTAAGCTGGCCTGTGCCGTACTTAGCGTTGCTTACATTAGACTTTGCATTATAATTCCTTTTTGGTATTGAGTTATTATTCATTACACCTTATATGTATGCCTGGTATCCATGATTCATATGTACATACACTGTATGGGGTCATTGTGTTTTATTGGGGACTTCAACACTATTACAATTACACCTGACTTTTGGCCTTACTGCTGTACTCTGGTTCATATATTTATGTTATGTAGTGGGTTAAGGCACATATCTCTGTATACTGATTCTTTTCTCAGGTTCAGTTTGGTTTTACTATGGTGATGACTTGTTTGCTGATACCTCATTCTTCTGTACTTCTGTGATGGCTTGGTCATTAACTACTGTGACTATGGTGGATAGGGTCCTGGGTTCGAGACCTGCATGACTGTTTAGTTTTTTGATGGCCAGAACAAGGGCCATTGGATACAGAGTGATTAAGGCATTTTTGAGCATTTGTGAGCGTGTTTGCATGGGTTTGCATGATGGTACTCACTGCTAACCTGTTGTTACATCTACTTACAGAGAGTTAGCTTCAGAATTGCTTAACAAGTGTAGACATTGCTTACTGCTGTGCAAACGGGGTTAAACTCACTTACTAGTGCTTAAATATGCTTACTACTGCTTATTGGTGCTTAAACCTGCTTACTAGTGCTTTATTCATTATGACACTGACACCTCACGTGCATTTACTGCAGTACTCCAGTTCATAAAATTATGTTATTTAGTGCTTTTTTTGCAACATAAATATTGGCCATAATGTACTTGCCATGGAAAATGGAATGTGCTGCAGTGGGACTCGAACTGGTAATGCCTGCTCGTAAGGCAAATGCTCTGTCCACTACACTATGACTACACTGCTTCATTTGCATATATCTTCCTTGTTATCCTCTTCAGCCATTTAAGCTGCGTTAACCATAGCTAAGCGATGGCCACACCCACGCACCTACAGTTAGCTTTAATGGGATTTATATAAAAATAAAAAATAAAGGGTTTGCTCCTTTAATTTATGTATACTGCTGCTGTTGTACACAAGGGGGACTGTTGGTGGGGATATGCGGACACCCATGAGTGGTCTCGCTTATTTCTGACCCCTTTCTGCTGTTCTTCATTGCGGGGGCGTGTATATTCTGAAAGCTCTGCTCTCAGACACGCCCCCTGCACTCTTACATAATCAGTGTAAGACTAGGAACTCAGGCAGCGCACCTCATTAATATACGTGAAGTGCTGCCATCCTGCTCCTAAACAGCCACCTCTGTGCAGGACTAAGCTAGTCCTGCACAGAGTAATAGTAAATCTGGGGGATTATTTATGAAAAGTATTTTTTTTCTTAAACAATGTCATTATATAATAGCAATAATCAACTCTGTAGTTGTGATATATTGAAGACTTACCCACTGTTGGATTTATTTAATCACTCAGGCTTTGCCCTCATGATTAAACCACAACAACCATGGGTAAATCTTCAATATACCACACCAACTTTGTCGGTTATTGCTTAATTCTAAAAGCTCTGGAAGATTGAAAGAATTCAACCCCCAGTAACATGAAATCATGATGTACTCATTCTTTTTGATGTGCATGATTACAGCATCACTTTGTGATCCACCCCAACTCAGATATTAATTTAAATTTGCACTGGGTTTTAGCTACATAAAAAGTTATACAAGCACAGGCAGCATATTATACCATAAACATCATTATGTCACATGTAATACTATCTCTGATCTTAATTTCATTTTCTAAAATACCATTAGAAATGTTTTTTTCCTAAATAAGTTTACAATAAATATGATATTTTTTAAACTTTTATCATCCCTGTGCCTGTTCACCTGGCCAAGTACTTTTTAAATGTCTGGCCCCCATAGTTTCTCGATTTCTTTTCTTAAAACTAAAGCTTAGCACCTGTCTCAAAACTGTAGTTAGCTTTATGTCCTGTATTTATCTGTATTTATTAACCTGGGTAGCAAACTGATCCACACACACATTCTTCAGATTCATTCTGAGAATATTTTCTGTTATGTGACTTGTATGCAGTTACACAGCAGGTAAAATGGATGTAGAAGAAATCAAACCCTATATTTTGGTTATAATAAGCAGCTCATCAATGGCTTGGAGCCATAATCCTTGTTGCCAACTCCCAATATTTATTCAAAATTGTCAGAACTCTATAAAAATCAGATATATAGGTAGGAAGAAAATGAACAGAATTTCTTCCATTTTTTTTCTTTTCCTTATTCTTATAATGTAGCAGCCATTTAACATGTACTGCCCCTATTCCGCTGTCAAATTTAATTTCTATATAATTTCCTACTTAGAAATCTTTATACTTACCTTTCAGTCCTACTTATCAATCCCTGTTCCTATCAATCCCACTGATCATCTTACTCCTCCCATTAATCTCAACAACCTTTAACTGCATCCCTCCACACTCCCTCCCACCACAGACTATCCATCCATCCATCCTTCTAAATCCCAAATGTGACATTAATTTTTCTTCTATCAATGGTATTTTCCACTACATTCACACTCTAAATCAGCTATAATAAGTCTCTCACCCACTGTTAGTTATATACACCTACCAGACAATACTTAAACCAGAATACCACAACACATTTCTCTAATATCTCCTTTGGCCTACACAATATTAATTACATTAGAACCCTGAAATACATGCTGAATTATTATTCAAAATCATGTATAAACTCAAGCCCAACTATAAGTATCTCTTCAATAGTCACATTGTTAGCTGAACAATAATACTAGGAGGGGATATGCATCTCAATCATGGACCCACTCATCTAACCCTGGATCCCATCAAACCTGTGCCAACACATCTCAGAATAGCAACAGGCTACCTGTCCAACTGCCTAAGACTTAAATACTACACAGTAACTTAAGATGTCTCAATAACAAAATCACAGAAGTTCATGTCTGTATAGTACAGTATTCCCCTGATCACTTCATAGCCACAGAAAGCTGGTTAAAGGCAGTTACCAATGATCAAATACTCTCAACAGGTTATAATACACTCAAATTAGACAGAACCAAGAAAAAAAAACAGGTGGAATTGCTGTTTTCTTCGGAAATGTTTTAGATTTCTCCACTTACCATGATACTATCCACTTTCAACAGTGCTGAACTTCTCATCTCCCTTCTCAAACTGAATACTCACAACTCTCTAGCTATAATAGGTCTATGCATACCACCTGGTAACAACATTCCCATCTTGAAACAGATTCTTGTCCTGGATCTTGGCCAGCATAAGACTGGAAACCATCTTGGTAGGGGATGTTAACATAGACTGGCAAAAGATCATCCCAGAAAACCCGACAAATTCAATTCAGCTATATGGCTTTTTTCAGTTGATCAAGACTCCAAGTAGAATTAACAAGGCCATATCTAAAGAATCTACCCTTGACTGGATTCTATCATCCACCTCAAATAATGTTGCCAGAAGTGGCACCCTACCAATAGCCTGAGTGATCACCAGTTAAGCTACATAATCAGACACCCTAAACATCTCCACAAGGTTCATCACTATAACACAGTCAGAAACCTCAATAACATCAGTAAAGAAATGTTTTACTTCCAGCCTGCTCCAGGTCATCTGGATTCCACATTAAACTCTTCTACTTGATGAAGCAGCAGACACATTTAATACAATATTTCTTCACATCCTGGCAGAGAAAGAGCAACTGAGAACCAAAAGAATTAAAAACAAACCAAAACCTTCCTTAACTAAAAAGCAAAGCAAGTCATGCATTTTACAGATAAAGCCTGGAAGTCATGCCTACAAACCAAGTCTCAAGGTCTTTGCAACAATATAGGAAGTTAAGGCACCATAGCAAACAAGAGATAAAAAAATATTATAGCAACACCCAAAATTTATCACTAAATAATCCAAAAAACTTCTGGAAATCAATAAATACAATGTTCAATCCTGGAAAACCAATCCAACCCAGCCTATCTCCAACCAGTAACTCCCAAAGCATTGTTTTGCAGTTTAACTCAAATTAAAAGAATACAGTAACCTCATTCCAACAAAACAAAGCTACTACAAATCCAGTCATTTCACTCCAATCATTGAAGCCATGGCACACCTCCACATTTATTCTATTGCCAACATCTACAATTAAAAAAAATACCCACACACCCTCAGACAACAAGCAATGCCCTGACCAACTTCCATCTGGATTGCTTAATCTAACTGCAGATAATCTTGCATATCCTGGCTCAGTTCTAATATATTGCTCTATCCAAGAAAAATATGTCCTCATCTTATGAAAAAAATGCTATGTAATACCCCCATAAAGGTGGCTCATCAGCTGAGTTCACAAACTATAGGCCATCCTTTTTTCACCGTTATCCAAAATCTTGGAAAAATGTAGTCACTCTCAACTTATTACGTATATAAATTCTCTTAACATTTCTCTCCCTCACAGCATGGTTTCAGACCCAATCACAGTACAACCACTGTCCTTCTAAGGTTCACAGATATAATAAACCACAATACATATTCAGGTCTCCCAACCTCAGCCCTATTTCTGGATCTAGTCAGGGCATTCGACACAGTGAGTCATCAAATTCTCCTTACTGAACTCTGTTTCTATGGACTATTATGCTCCTCTCTTAAATGTTTTTTTATTTTTAGTTATCTCACTAATAGTGAAATGGCAAGATGATTTCTCACCTTTCCTTCCTATATCCATCAAACTCCCTCAAGGCCCCATCCTAGGGCCACCACTATTTAACTTATTTATCAACGATCTAAACACAGCAGACAAAGAAGCCACCATCACAAAAAAAAAAAAAAAAAAAAAAAAAAAAACAACTGCTATTCTTCACCCCCAATTCTCTCTCCTCACAAAAATACTTTAAATATTGTCATCCAACAAGACCAATATAGAATTGGTATCCCATACCAAACTAATAGGTATGGTTATAGATGACTACTTGAACTTTGATCTCCACCTTCAGCAAGCCATAAAGAAGGCACAAAAGCTGGGCTGCCTCTGTTGAGTAAAACACTACCTTACTGTCTCTGCTAGACAAAACTTAGCCACTTCTTTTCTACTCCCCACCCTATTATATGCATCTCCAATCCTAACAAATCTCATCTCCATTCTATCAGCCAAATTAGAACAATGCTACAATAAAGTAGCCACGTTTTCAACTAACCAGCAAAAATATAGATCACATAACTGGTCTTCTGACTAAAACAACTAAACTGACAAATTAAGTAGTTCTGTATTGTAATCGCAATTAATCACATCTTTCTAACTACTACTGCACAACCCTGAAAAATTCCCATCTCTCCACTGAATCATTCAGCCTTACACTACTAAGAGACTTCTGAAAGACATAAATGCCAAGTGAAGAAATACTGGCAGTTAAATGGCTCTGTACCTGCACACCCCCAGGTTAAACCGGTACTGATATAGCTTTATGAATTTCTAAAACAACTCTCCTCTGTACAAAACATAATGTACTACTATCACTATCACAGCTGTATCTGTCTCTGTCATCTTATCTCCTTTACGTTTCTTGTGCCTCCTCCCCTCCTTCCTTTCCTTGGGCTAATCTAACTCTTTATCTTAAAAAAAAAAAACTATTCATAGGTGGCCCATGTAACTGTTATTTTTAATTGAAGCTCTTTGTAAATGGTGTAGCTAATGTCAAGAATGTCTGAAGAACAGAACTGTTGTTCACTATTGAAACTGACAGTAAAGGCGGAAACAATGCAAACGATGTACATGATGTCTGTATAACTTAGCTTCTCTCCCCTGGCCTCCACTGAAAAAGGACCCTGCTCAGTCGGACCCTCCTAATAAGCAAACGTCAATAAATAAATAAATATACCCGTGGAATCATTAGTCTCATAACTCACCACCCCTGTGTATTGTACAGTACCTAGGAGATCTCTCCTCTTTAAACCTTACCTGGTGTTCTCTGAATCCCTTAGCTATTTATGGCACTAATGCCATCAACTTTTTTATTTATTTTATTTTATTTTTTTAATGGAATAAGGGTTCTAGCTCTCTGTTCAAAAGGCATTGTGGCATACTTAGAATTTCCTTTTCAAATGCCTTTGGGCCCCATACACTCATTTAACACTTTAAAATACTTACAGTTTTTTTCATTTATTTATTGACTTTTAGTACAGGAGGGATGGCATAAAGAAAAATGAAGCATTTTTGTCCACCTTTTTTCTTGTATAGATATCTGTTCAAGTTACACATATCATTTAGATCCATTCCCACTTAAATTTATATATATTCCTTAAAAAGTTAAGGACAATTTTAAACAACCTTGTCTGCACTGTTCAAATTAAATAAACTGCTTCTAACTAACCTAGCACAGGAAATATATTGTTCAATTATCTCTTAAAATCCTGAAGTAATGATAATATTTGTTACATCTAGCAAGCAATAGATTCATACCTTCATAGGTAAATACTAGGCTAGTTCCCTTTGCAGGACATTTTAAGCATAGCCAGTTTCCTTTTTTTGCTTGAAATAACTTATCCCATTTGGTTATAGACTAGCTTTAGCCATCACATGGCTGATAATTATATATTACCTCTAATGAGAATAACTGAGATCATGCCATAGATAATTTGATGGGGACCCATGCATGGGATAAAGCACTTAGGAGATGCCTCTGTCCATTAGTAGTACAGGGGGCAGTCCTGGGGTAATTTTCTGTTTCCCATCCATAAATCTAAGCTGTGCTTGAATCTATTGAATATACTGAATGTATAGTGTCTCCCGGTCAGTCATACAATTCATGGCATATAGAGAAATGAAATCTCAGCCCAAATAGACTCTTGTTTGTCAGTGAATAAAAATGTATCCTGAAATTTGAATATATTAATAACTAATGCAAGTTCCATAGGGCCAATGTAATTTGTCTCAAGTTAGGGGTCAAACCAGAGTGTTAAGTAAAAAAAAAGAGTTTAAAGTAGACATTCCTTAATTTTGTGAGATTATAGTTTGCACTGATATTTGCATTCTCCAAATATCCTGACTATGAGGACCTTTTACTTATACGACCCACCTCCTTCACTGCTGAGTCATGAACACTTGCATCACTGCAAGGACTGCCTATGCCCCACTATCCATGCATGCATGAGTGTTCATTCTCCTGTGCTAACAAGGGCTATCATCACTACCTTGAGTGACCATGCAAACATTTTCTCAGATCCAACTGCTCACATCATGGTAAGATGCATGTGTTCAGCTGAGGGTCTATCATCAGATCAGTGCTAGGCTGGAACCACCATTCCTCATTCCCAGGATATGTACATCCATCTGTCCTGCTGCACTATCAAGCACCTGTTCTGATACTCAATCCTGGGTCACCTGGGCCATAGTCTGCACTTTAACCCAGTATGCCACCAGTGCAGGCTAACACATCTTGATTTATTGTCTGAATGACAACTTTCCATTCTGCGAAATACACACACACACACACACACACACACACACACACACATATGTATATATATATATATATATATATATATATATATATATATATATATATATAAATCTGTATTAAATTAGTTCTTGTTTTTTGGTATGCTGTACCTTTAAATGTAAGTATATTTAAGTCATGTGTTTGCATTAAGCCAGCTTTTGCACTGATGATGCAAAAGTTTTCAGAGTTTGTTACAGCCAGACCACCACTTTGACTGTAAAGTTTGTTACTGCCAGACCATTATTTTGGATTATTGCAGAGTTTGTTACAGCCACATATGGGTTCAGGCTCCTAGGCAGTGAGACATTTCCCTGTGGTACATTTGACTGGGGACACATGGCTGAAGTGACATTCAGCTGCAGAGAAATATGGCTGTTTGCAAATTCCCTGTGGGCAAAGAGAAGCATACACTGCCATGCCCACAGCCTTAATAACCAAATGTACAGGGGGAAAACAATGTCCATGGTCCCCAAGGAAACATGAGACAACAGGCAATATGGCAGGCATCAGCAGCAGGCTGGCCAGAGGGCATGTCAGTGGCAGTAAAAATGCAGTGCACAATGGGCAGTGCCTTTATAATTGGAGTGTGTGGACCACTTCCCCCTTCACAGTGTCTAGGGAACATTACCTAAAATGCATATTGGAGCATAAATGTGACTACAGTAGCCTGCAGGATTTCCTCCATGCTGTAGCACACTTCTACATGTTGTAGTTATAGAAGTATGTACTCTACAATGAGCACAACACTCATTATTTCTTCTGCCACCATACCTTTGGCTATTAAAGCTGTAAGCATGGCAGTGTGTGCTTCTCTTTGCCCACAGGGAATTTGCAAACAGCCATATTTCTCTGCAGCTGAATGTCACTTCAGCCATGTGTCCCCAGTCAAATGTACCACAGGGAAGGTGCCTGAACCCGATTCTCCAACTCTGTTATCTGCTTTGGTGGTGTCTAGTAAGAATTTATTATTAGAGTGGAGGGGTCTGGAAGTTATGTATGGTTGTAGTAGATTTTGGAGGGCAGGGGTTTTGTCTGGTTGATGCAATATTTTGTGGGCAAAGATTAGCTGATTAAAGCATAGTAGCTAAGGAAGTTTTAGCCATTGCAGTTGTTTAAGAGCTGTACAGTGATGTGTTCTGTGTGGGGTATAAGTGGCAAACTTGGCAATTTTATTATAACAAGCATCAAGTTTGGTTAGTTCAGATTTGCAGAGGTTGGTTAGGATTGGGGAGGCATATAGGAGGAAAGATAAGAGATGAGTGAGAGCAATAGTAGCTTTTGAGTATCTAGTTAGGAATTGTTTATTTCTGTAAAGTAAACCTAGTTTCTTGTGGACCTTCTTAATGGTCTGTGCTATGTATACATCAGACTTCAAGTTGTTGTTGATTTCTACATCCAGCAGTTTGGTATGAGTTGTAGGGATGATGGTGGTTTTATTTTTGGATAGGATGGTGAAAGTTTGGGAGGAAGGGGTCACTTTTATTGGG
>NC_056727.1:293985159-294020159 GCF_019279795.1 Protopterus annectens | reverse complement strand
CACTTGAATATTCATGTGGCCAAGAAACACATGACAATGTTTATTCATAACTACTGTTTGATGCCAACCTGTTGCTGGGTGTTGGGCAGGGTTTGGGCAGAGCTTACCACTGCACATCCAATAGAATACAGCATCACCTATGAGCGTATTTTTTGTGTGTTTTATTTATATATTTGAAGAAATGCATTAGTATGAAAGTGCTTATGTGTTATTTATTTGTTCACAAAAGTATTTTAAAAACTTGTTAGAGTTTTGTCTGTATTCTTTGTCTGATGTTTGAAATTCTTGTTAATTCCAGTCTGGGGAAGTAATCACTGATATTACTGGACTGTGAGTGCATCGTGATTCTTCTCGGTTCAGAAGTTATAGAAGATTAAACACTCTGGTACCTGCAATGACCATTTAAAAATGTGCAAATTACCACTAAAACATAAAGCTTAAGAATACTGCCCAGGCCTTTTGCATATTGGTGGCAGCAGTCTGTAGTGTCTGCATTTGGCGCGCCTCCTGAATCAAAACTCTCCATGATGGGTATTATTCCAAGTCTGATACAGGGCAAGAGAACTGCACCAGGTGTAAACTCTTACCATGACAGTCAGTGCAACACTTGTATATGTACTGCAATATCACTAGAAAGACGTTGCTGTATATTTTGTTCTTTATGGACATTCAACACTACTTTTTATTTTACTGATGTACTCTTTTTTTTTTTTTCCCCCACATTAACTTTTGCTTCCTTTCTCTGCCCTATTTATTTATTCCTTCTCACAGTTTTTCTGCTAAAACATTGCACTGTATAATTTATGTGTTCTTGCTGTTATGCTCTTCTTGTAATGGCTTGGTTAAATTGAACAGCTTCATCACTCTAACAACTGCTTCATCTGATTTTTTTATTTTAATCTCCTTGCGCATCTAGATGACACCTTATTCTCCTTTAGTAGAGTATAGCTTGTAGAATTATTTCATCCCCCTGATAATTGCCTTTTGTTTCTTTTAGTCAGCTTGACAACTTTGTGACATTTTCTCAATGAAATTTCAAAACAGAAGATTTATGTTCTAAGAAATTCTGTGATTTCATACCTCTCTCTCAGCTCTGTTGTCACTTTTGTTATTATCACCTGTCTTGATGAGTAATTTCATGTAGTCTTTTGTGCAGGCATCTGAAGCCTGAAGCAAACTGTCTTTAAAATACAGATTTTTACTTAAGGTGGGTTATTTGTGACCCATAAACTGTGTGGTATCAAATAAGTTCTGAAGTATTGCCTAATAATAGAGTATCATAAATCAGACTTTTCTCTTTATTAAATATGATTCCAAAATAAACATACCAAGATGCCTGAGGGGTATTTGCAGTTTTATCACAAAAAGCTATTACAGTTCTAGCCTTTATTTTAATAATGCACCCAATTTTGAATATCCATATATAAACTTGCAGATTTTTTCCTGTTATATTTTATCATTAAGTTGCTTCATGCTTTATATGTTTATACTCTGCATTCTGGACAATATAAGCTAAGCTTGTCTTTGATTGTTTTCACTCCAATTCTGGATACAGTTTAGACTCGTTGAATTCAGGATCATATAGGATTATAGGCTAAGCCAGTTCCTGTTATGGACATGACTCTTTACTTTCATACAGCAAAGATGTAGATGTCCTCCATGTGGGTTAAGGGCAAGATGTCCTCCTGGATCCAAGAATTAATGAATTATTTCTCTTCCCTATGATGCTTGGCATCTGTTGCCCAGACCATAACTAACCATCAGTGAATCCCAGAGTGCTGACTTTCCATTTTATCATTAGTTGAAGGTCTTGTGACATATCCCTCCCCACCTCCCCCGGAACAGCATTTATATGGATATTTATTTATTCACCCCCCCCTCCGCACCACGTCAGTAATGC
Organism: Protopterus annectens; assembly: GCF_019279795.1. Lineage (NCBI taxonomy): Eukaryota > Metazoa > Chordata > Ceratodontiformes > Protopteridae > Protopterus > Protopterus annectens. The sequence continues at coordinate 294,018,259 of NC_056727.1, read as the reverse complement.
ATGCTAACCCTAACTTGTCGTACACCAACCCTAACCCCACACTGTGCCTTAAAAAAATCCCTTTACATAACTATTCAAAACAAATTGGAAACTAGTGTTAATAGTTGAGGTGGGGGGGGGGTAGTGCAAATATATGGAAAATAATCTGTTTTTCTTTATTGATGTTTCAGATGTTAGGTGTTTTTTTTTATCTTATGTATGGTCCATCCTATTTTTGTTTTCTTGCTTTTTAATTTTTCCAAATCTTTTGGGTTTCTAATACCATAATGGGAATGGACCCCATTCCTAAGTCAAATTACGATTAAAGTTCACGTAATTAGTATTGTTTCAATCTTTGATGTCAGCCAAAAGTGCTCTTCACAGCACCCGCAATGTGCCCAATAATGACTCCTCCTGCAATTCATACATGATTACATGGATTGGTAACATGTCTAAATACGATTATAGATTCTTTTTTATAAGACCCTTTGCTCCTACTACTGATGGAACTTTCTGGGTATCTTTCTTCCACATGGCTCTCATTGCTGTCTACAGATTCAGATACTTTATGACTTTGTGTCTCTTTGTACACAACATACTGTAGTCAATGCATGTGGCAATGTCAAGGATCAATGCTACTTTTGTCTTTTCATGGACCACTATATCCGGTTTTCTACTATCTATTTTTTTAACTGTTGGTAATGGGTGATCCCATGTGATATAAACTTCATCATTTTCCATGATGCTTTGTGGCTCATGTTTCCAGTGTTTTTCAGCCAATTCAATACCATAATGTTTGCACAATCCCCAGTGCAACTGTCTTTTCACATTATTATGCCTTTCAGTATACATTTTCTGCCATTAGTATGTCACAACTAGCAATGAGGTGTGCAACTTTTTCCAGTTCAATTTTACAAAACCTACATTTGTCTGTTTCTCCCACATGTGCAATGTATTTTGTAAACCAGTGTGTATGTAGCCCACTATCTTGGGCCACCAATATTAACCTTTCATCTCTTAGTTTGAATTTGCCTCTCTTTAACCATTCCTGCATTTTTTCCTGATCAACATGAGGTTCTTTCAGAAGTTTTCTATACTTGCAACTATATTTATGCATTTTACACATTGCCTTCTCATCTAGTCCTTCACCTTATATTCTTTCTTTTGCTTTTTTTTTAGCACATTCAGTTGCTGCCTAATTTTTATCTACTTCTGGTCTGATTTCCATTCTTGATGCTGATATGCTTCTGCTAGATTAAGCAGAGAAGTCATTTTAGATTTATTCTCCTTATGTTTCAAAACTTTCACTACATTTGGATCTTGTGATGTCAGCAGATATGTGTGGAGTCCCATGATTGCAGATCTGTACATGTAATCAGTTTTAAGGAGGTCCATCCTTCCTTTGGAACAGGGAATATATAATCTTAGTATGCACCGATTTTTATAAATCAATTGGTGGGCATGAAGCATCCTTCTTGTTTTCCTATCTAATCTATCCAACATGTTTATGGATTCACTTTACAATTTCAAAATACTGAAATCACGAATTTCAGTATCTCGAGATGAAAGTGTCAAAAGTACAATAGATCGAAATCTCAAAAAAATGAACATCACAATACTGAAACTTCATAATATCAAATTTTCAGTATGTGACACTCTCCCCCGGATTCAGCAGCAGGAGCTCCAGCAGGCAATATGTCTGCCGTGCGATCCAGGAATAAGCTGTAGGGACTTGCACGAGCGCTCCTGCACTAGTCTTGCACTGACTCAGCCCCTGTATGCAAATCACCCCATTTGCAGGTGAAATACATGCAAATGAGGTAAATTTGCAATCCAGGAAGCTGGAAGCCAGCCGTGCAGGACTAGTGTAATCTGCAGAAATGTACTCGGCCAGTAACCGAGTACATTTCTGCAGACTACAAAACGGAGCCATGACAGCTCCAAATAAAGGGTGGATATTATGTAGAAAGCATGCCAATGGGCAAATATCTGGCCATTGGCATGGAAAGCCATTGCAAAAATAAACAAATCAACTTTTGATTTTTTTTAACCTATCTCTGCTGTTTAAGCATAGGGCAGCAGCACACAAACGGGATCGGGTGAAAAATAAGAAAAAAAACTAAAATAAGCATTCTAACCAAAATCAGTTCTTCTTCTTTCGGCTTTTACTCGGTTAGGGGACACCACAGTGGCTCACCTTGTCCACTCATGATTGACAGTGGAGTTTTTTACTGTGTCGAGTTGCCAGCCCAGCTCCCAACCTTCCACAGAAGGCACAAACACACACACACACACTCACACCTAGGGCCAATTTAGAGTGTCCAATCCACCTACAGCAAGTCTTTGGGATGTTTTGCCATTATACTCAATGGCAGGCAGAAGACAACATGGCCAGTGAATAGTGGTTGCCAAGGGAGGAGGCTCAGTGTGGGACCTGTAACTATGCATTAGCAGGCAATGCCATGCAAATGAGGGGAATGATACTGAATCCAAGATTTCCCCTGCATGATAGTCAGCACCCAGCCGTGTAAGAGCAGGAATAGCTTGGTGCAAGCCTAGGAGTTAGCTGACATCATAGGGGGGTGTCAGGCATACTGTAAGCAGACTGGAGCCCTGTGGCTCGGGTTTGCCCTTAGCTTAGCAGAGCTAAGCAAGGCAGTGTGCCTGAGGCTGCCTAGCACTCTTTACATTACCTAAGCAGGTGTGCGTGCCATGCACTGAGTTTAAAGAGGGAAAAAAAGTAAACCAGGAAATAGCAGCTCTGTGCAGATTTGAGCTCTGTGTTTGCACGGTGCACCCCAGGCTTAAACAGGAAGGCAATGGGAAAGGAAAACAGTAGTAGGAAGGTAATCAGAGAGAACTAGAATAGCTGGCAGGTGAAATGTATCAAAATCAGCCAATTACACAGGCAGCAGCCCAGCCCAACCCAGAACACTACTATAAACTATGCAAACACCTTTTCCTATGGTTTTCCCACATACTCTACATGACCGGTGTATACAAGCGGGGGAGTTTTAACAAAAAAAAAACAACAAAATGATAGGGGCTGCAATAGCTATCATACAACAACATGTGGAAGAGGCTGAGGGTGGTGAGGATGAGAATGCTGTTGTGACGGATCCACACAGTCTACCTAGCTTTGATTATATGCCTCAAGCCTCATACTGCTGTGTATATTTAATTATAGATTGATTTGATATGCTGCTAAATGTCATATGCTGCTAAATTAAATAAATGCTGCTGAATTATCTAAAGAAATATGCTGAAAGGCAGGCCTTGTACACTGATTACTGGTATAACTGAACTTTAGTTAACCTGTGAGGTTATCAGCTCAAAAGATGTTTACGAGAATACGGGAGAGTTCATTGAGGAAGTATATTACAAGTTTGGGGCCTAACTTTCTCTTACAAAGGGGAAGAATGCATAAAACCAGACATTACAGGACTTGTTTACAGCTTAGGAAATGATTTGTAATTTTCTAAAGTATTCCATCAGTTTATGATTAAACTCATGATCTGGATGTCATCAGCCATCAGTTTATGATTAAACTTATGTCCTGGATGTCATCAGCCAAACCTGTTGACCCTATGGCCTGCTCAAACCTATAAAAAGCTCAAAGGCTGATAATAGGATGGAACTCATCATCCGGATTTGATTGAAGCATCAGCCTGAACTGAGCATACAGTCACTTTGCCAGTGTCAGCCCTGTCTTGACTGAACAGATAGCTGCACTGAATAGGATTGGAGTCCTCCTATCAGTGACAAAAATGATTTTGTTTTTGCATATGCTTGTAAGTACATGATTTAATAGTTTAATGTTTTTATTAATTGATTGATAGATCTTTCTAGATAAATTGTTAGTAATAGCTGAAATAAATTGTTAAGTTTAAGCCTTGGTGTCTTCTGTCATTTCTAATCCTGCATTAACCTCAGAATTTAAAATAATGAACTAAAACAGCTGTCGACCAGCTCACAGTGAGGAGATGGAGAAGAGTGTACACACCCAGGGTAACCTACCATGGCCTACATGAGCTGGAGATAGTGGAGCGCTATAGGGTGGACAGGGACCTCCTACAGCCAATTGTTGAGCTGTGATGGCTACGCCTCACACACAGAACTAACAGAGGGGAACCCATCCCAGTGGATGCCAAGGTATGTGTAGGCCTAAGAATATTAGCTACAGGTACCTTCCAAAGGCCAACTGGGGATATCATAGGGATCTCACAGGCATCAGCATCCAGAGTACTCCATCAGTTCCTGGATGCCAAGTCAGCACATGCCAGAGAGCACGTATATTTCCCCAACACTCATGAGGCATTGGCTAGCAATATGCATCTCTTCCACCAAATATCAGAATACCCTGAGGTAGTGGGTGCTATAGACTGCATGGACATATGCATCAAAGCACCACCCGGTGAGCGAGGTAGGGTTTACATCAACTGCAAGTGCTTCCCCTCCATCAACTGCCAGGTCATGTGCGATGCCCAAGGCATAATAATGAATGTGTGTGCTGACTGCCCTGGAAACTATCACAATTCCCACATCTGGCACCTGACACAGCTGTGCCAGAGATTTGCCAATGGGGACTTCCCTTACGGTCACCTAGTGGGGGATGCTGGTTACGCACTGCAGCCGTGGCTGATGACACCCATGAGAAATGCACACACACCTAAACAAGAACTCCATAATGAGGCACACACACAGACCAGAATTATAATAGAGCATGTGTTTGAGATCCTCAAGTCACAGTTCCGGTGCCTGGGCACATCCCGTGGAGCCTTGCAGTACCCACCAGCTACATGTACTCAAATTGTCATTGTTTGTGCCATGCTACACAATATGTTCCTGCAGAAACAGCTGCAGCAGGAACAGCACAGGGCAGGGCCACACAGCCCCCCACCCTTGCCAAGGCCTGCACAGGCACAGAGTGACTCGGAGGAGGAAAAACCTGAGTGTGCCCCAGTAGGCAGAAGGATGCATGCCCAATATGCCCTGGCCTTGGCAAAGAGGCAACGCATAGCACATACACTGACACAGGAGGGATGCAGTGAATGACACCTGTCTCTGACTCACACATACAGTAAAAGGGATGCCAAACATGACACTACCTGTGCTCAACCATGTGTAGAGAGTGCACTATGTGCATCTGACATAGGCAGCCCTCCAGCACCATCCTCAATACTGGCACACCCACAAGGTAAGTCACTCACCTTCCCAATTGCTGAATGGAGTAGTATGTGTTGTTACCAGCATCTATGGTATGGATGTGAGCATGCAGGGGAATAGGGTGGCTGAATGGGATGCCAGCAGATAGTAGACACCTATAGTGGCAGCATGAGATCTGTAACAAATACGGTGTCACCATAGTAGCCAGTACTACACATGGTGACAAAACCCACCACAGGAAATGTGCTGGGCCACATGTGTGTCCATATGACACACACATACCAGTCAGGGAGGTTCACAAACCCAACAACAGTCTCAGCGAGCAGGACAGGTGTAGACAAACACAATCAAAGGCTGTGCTAAAGCCTCTGAATGATGCCTATGGGTAACATTCCCCCCAGGCCTACACAGACAGAATGCATCAGCTCAGGCAGTGGGATATTAGTTCTGAAGGGTAGGAAGTAAGAAACTAATATGTAGGTCAATCAAACCTAAGACCTGTAGTACACAGATATGCCTCTAGTCAGAATGATAGGTTAGAAAACAGAATGAAATGGAGTACCTGACATACCAGTAGAGTCATAGCAAATGTGTACAAGTGTCAGGTGTGCCCCCCCAATCCTGTGTAGCAATGTAGAAACAGTCAGGTGTGCCTCCCAATCCTATGCAGAAATATAGTATCAGTCAGGTGTGCCCCCCACTCCCATGTAGCAATGTAGAAACAGTCAGGTGTGCCCCCTCATATCCTATGTAGACATGTAGTAACAGTCAGGTGTGTCCCCCATCCTATGTAGACATGTAGTAACAGTCGGGTGTGCCCCCCAATCCTGTGTAGCAATGTAGAAACAGTTTGGTGTGCCCCCCAAACCTATGTAGACATGTAGTAACAGTCAGGTGTGCCCCCAATCCTATGTAGAAAAGTAGAAATGGTCTGGTGTGCCCCCCAATCCAATGTACACATGTAGTAGTAACAAGCAGGTGTGCCCCCCAATCCTATGTAGACATGTAGTAACAGTCAGGTGTGCCCCCTATTCCTATGTAGAAATGTAGTAACATGTATGTGTAGGTATAATACCAGTGGAGCACAGATGCCCAGAGGTGGCCAAGGTAGTAGGATAGATTGTAGCATTTGTACAATATTCAGGTATGTGTGTGTTAGGTTGGTGTATGGTTCATATTGTGTGAGAGTGGTCAGTATGTATGCATGTTGAGGTTTCACCTGTTGACCATTGCCCACTACTGTCGATGACAGGGCCAAGTCCTCACAACTGCAGTGCCAAAGACAATCCCCACCAGTATAACACATGCTAGGAGTGAGCCATTGTAAATGTATGGGGTAATATGTGTCACCATCTGAAAGATGGACATGGCATGGCTGTTGGCCTAGATATACAAGCAGTACACAGGGAAATGTACCTCAGACATACCAGTATATAATGTGTAACTGTGAAATGGACACACCCTTGGAATTGTACATACAGGTATGCATCACATGATCTGGGCCTGTAGTTGGGAATACCGGTGTCGTCTGGCCGAACACTTGCAGATCACAAAGGTGATAGGACTGATGTAATGGGAGCAGCTGATGTACCTGCACATGCCAGCATAACTGGAATGCCCCATGCATATCTGTGAGTCAGATGCAAGTAGTGGCCATAGCACACATGCACCCAGCTTACCCAAACACCACCCACAGGTACGTCTCTGATAGTATCCCTGCTGTTGAGAATGGGTACAATATGACCCCCACCTGTGTATGGCAATAGCCAAAGAATGTGGCATGCAGTGCGGGTGTCCCATGCAGGTGTGCCCCTAGCTGTAGGTAGCACCCTGCCAGCATCCACACCACCTGATCAATATTGATAGAAAGTATTGGCATGAACACATAGCACACCTACCCTGTCACCCCAGGGGAATATACTGTATGGTGGTCTGGGACTGTAGGACTGACAGAATACAACGGCCTACCACATCTGGCCTGCATCACCACCAAATGGCCTACAGGCCTCTGCCAAAGGCCTGTGTCTCACATGTATTGCCAATGCATGTTATGTCATGGACACACATATAACAACATAAGACACTCCACATAAGCTATATGCAAGGCCATGTGGACAAACCACAGTAACATGTCCACCATGTCCCACTGCATGAACTGTGGACCAACACCAAAACACAGTTGTGATGAGGTGATAACCTCAGGGAAAGTATCATAGAATGTATGCATAATGTATGGAAGAGGACAGAATAATAGAGGGGGGTGGGATCATGGGCAGCATGGAATGTGCAAGGTCTGACACACAGCTGTGTGCACATACTATCCCTGGCTGCAAACACATAAATGGGTGGTGACATAGCTGCCTGTACACCATAATAGAGATAATGTCCTGACTTATGACCCCTGCCTCTAGGTAACCTGCATGAATCTGTACAGTTGTGAGATATTGCCACAGCAAGATAAGGCCATACTGTCATGTTGATGGATGTACAAGTATGGGATCCTCTGCCAGCACTATACCAAGGTGCTGAACTGGATACACAGACAAAGCAGCAAGTGTCTGCAGCTCCACCTCCAGAATGGCATAACTTTCCATGAATATGTAGACATTCACCCACAATACTGGACACAGCTGCATTCACTCTTGTTCCCCAGGACATCACTGTGAGCAAGAATGTCAACCTGACAGTACTTGAGGACATAAAACATCACAGTGTATAATAGTACACATGTCTGAATATCTCTACTAACACCAGTACCATGTAGCAGTAGCAGCACAGACACAATCACCTACAGTACACACTATCCCTTTCACAGTTTTACCCCATATTGCCAAATGATCTACAGATACCCTGCAGAAACAGTTAGCTACCTGTAGGTGTACAATACAAAGGTCTGCATTGGAGTACAAACTGCCTGGAATGGATCCACACATTCAATACAGAAGGGCATACTGGGCGTGCTCACACAATTAAACAAATGAAGCCCATGTCTGCAAACAACAGTGGACCATAGATATCTGACAGTTGCAGATTTTAGTGCATACACTTCTCAGTATGCACCAGTCCTGCATTGCACACACATTGGATAGGAATACAGACATATATCCAAGGACAATTCACTATAATATGCCAAAAACAGACATAAATAGATGTGTGGAAGAGAGTGACTGTGACAAAAAGCCATCCATCATGGGGCCTGTTCCACCCAGCACACAACCAAATGGCTACAACCACATGATGCGCAAATGTCACTCACTGTAGAAAGTAGCCACTGGTATCCATCAGCATTACAGACTATGAGGTGCAAGTGCTAGCTGTGCAACATGACTGTACAAGGCAATAGTCATCAAGCAGCTATATACACGTACCTTGGAATATAACCCTGCGTGTGCCTGCATGTGGTGTGTCAACCCTTAGATTAATAGGTTATGGCCCATGCACACACACTGCCCTTTTCATAGCCCTACTGTGACAAGCCTGCTGATGTCATCCACTTTGAAATACACCTTTGGGAACAGAGTATCCCAGTAATCTATGTGGTGCATCCTAAAACAGCATAATGCTGTAATATGGTAAACTAGTTAGGTAGGAGTTCTAATCCCATACATGGCAAGTGTGTGTGTGTGTGTGTGTGTGTGTGTGTGTGTGTGTGTCTCTGTATAGGAGGAAATGCCTTTTTAGGCTAGTCACGCTCACTACAATTCACATGCCCTACTTTGGCAAGGCTGCTGATGTCATTCACTGTGAAATACACCTATGGGAACAGTGTAAAGCATCCTATAACTGCATAATGTTGTAGTGTGATAAACTAATTAGGTAGAAATTCTAATCCCAGACATAGCAACTGTGTGTGTTTGTGTCTCTGTCTGCGTAGGGAGCAATGCTTTTTCGGATAGTTACACACACTACAATTCAAATGCCCCACTTTGGCAAGGCTGCTGATGTCATTCACTGTGAAATACACCTTTGGGAAAGATGTAGCCCAGTAATCTCTGTGGCACATCCTATAACTGTGTAATGTTTTCCTGTGATAAACTAGTTAGGAAGGAGTATATTTTTCTGTATTATTCTGTATTATAGAGCTAAATTGTTGCTTAGATATCTGTCTTACTGTTCTGCAAATATACAGAGATCAGTATATATTTTTTTGGTTTTATAATTTGCACTCTGATTCCTCACATCGCTGTTGAAACTGCCCCCCCTCCCCTCGCTGTTCTTGGTTGTTGTTTAAATTTGGTGGCTTTTGCAGTGCCTGCCCCACTGTAGATTTGATCTAGGACACACCTCCAGTCCCATCTCTTTACTGCATTCTACCTAATAAACCCTTTCTGCCCTTGCTTTTAGTCCTTTTTAATTTAATTACATTTTTTCAAACTGTGTGTGGACTAATATTGCTACATACTCAAGTGTGCCAGCTTGCACTGCATGTGAATTGTTTTTACTACTGTTTTTGCTACTTTTGTGAAAATAAAAAAAAAAACATTTATATGCTTTTGCTGTATTTGTGTTTCTTTCTACTTTATTTTACTTTTTCGTCATCTTAAAAGTACTCAATTGTATTTATTACTGCTTGGTGTATCTCATTCTAAGCCTTTTAATTTAAGCACTTGGGCTTCAGACCAGTTGTTTTACATTAAGAAGGTTTGTGGTCTGCACTGTGTTGGCAGAACAGGTAGCTTACATCGTTCTAAGTTGGGAACTGCTGATTGAGGGCTCAGTGTCTGTTATTCTAAAAGTGTATTCATTCTGGTTTAAGCACTTGGGCTTCAGGCCAGTTATTTAACATTAGAAGGGTTCGTGGTCTGCACTCTTGTGGGAGGAGAGGCTGGATTCTGCCCTTCTGAGCTGGAAATTTCTGGTTAAAGGCTTATAGTGCTTGCATATTTGAACTGTTTCTTACTGAAATTGGTACACCTTGTTTGCTGTAGCATAGACTAGATCCAGGCCTGCTGAATCTAGCTTTGTTTGTATAACTTGAACACTAATCCAGCCATTCTTTAAAGTATTCAATTGTATTTATTACTGCTTGGTAGTAAATTGATTAAAGTGTAGCTATCATTCTAAGTCTTTTGGATTAAGCACTTGGGCTTCAGACCAGTTGTTTTACATTAGGAAGGTTTGTGGCCTGCACTGTGGTGGCAGGACAGGTAGCTTACATCCTTCTAAGTTGGGAACTGCTGATTGAGGGCTCAGTGTCTGTTATTCTAAAAGTATATTAGTTCTGGTTTAAGCACTTGGGCTTCAGGCCAGTTATTTTACATTAAGAAGGTTCGTGGTCTGCACTCTTGTGGGAGGAGAGGCTGGATTCTGCCCTTCTGAGCTGGGAATTTCTGGTTAAAGGCTTATAGAGCCTGCATATTTGAACTGTTTCTTACTGAAATTGGTACACCTTGTTTGCTGTAGCATAGACTAGATCCAGGCCTGCTGAATCTAGCTTTGTTTGTATGCTTGTTGTTTGTTTGCTTGTTATTTCCCTGAAATGTTAATTCCACCTAAAACGCGGCTTTTCAGTGCTTCTGTGGATCCCTAGTGATATCTGCATTGCTTAATGTACTTATTTCCTTGTTTGACTTGAAAGAAGTTACTGTTTGTCGTTTTTGCATTTAAGTTACCTGTAACACATTGCATTTAAGTTACCTGGCACTTGCTCACTAAAGCAATTATATAAGTCAGCACTACAAAATTAAAATTACTACAACCTCACAGACTCCCCTTGAGTACCTTCTTCCCCATTAGCCCTTTTTTTTCAATTATAAAGGAATTCCCAATACTATTCTAGCATGTCCAAAGGTCAGTTGTCAATCTCCTCTCTGGTCCAGCTGGTGAATCTGGGAATCTTGAGGCAATGTTACAACTGCCTCATGTACACAGACAACCCTCTCCTCCTCCCAACAAATTCCAACACATGTGAGAGATGCAACCATATAGCCATACTGGAGGCTAAGCTCTCTCAACTCAGTACTGGTGTAACCAGTCAGAAGGAGAAGGAAACCACACTCACTATAATTCCAGTCTCACATAGACCTACCACGACAGCAAACCAAACACATAAGCACACAAAAACATACTCGGAGGCTCTAAATAAAAATCTGCCTAAGCAGAAGAGATCTCCAAAGCAGACACCCAAGCAACCGCTACCCCAAAACAAAACACGTACAACACATAGCTCACAAAGCCAGTGTGCTGAACAGTCACAGCCCTTAAGGCTAAACAACATACCTGATACACTTGTAATAGGTGACTCTATCGTCAGGCACACTGACGTCCCGCTCACCAGGCTGAACAAGGAGAAGGTCACGGTGAGCTACCTGTCGGGTGCTAGGATCCGCCACATAACACAAGCACTCAGGTCACTCCAAGGCAAGTACAAATATGACTCAGTCATTGTCCTTGCTGGTGTGAATGACCTGAGATGTACCTCCCTGGACTACATGAAAAGAGACATAGAGGACTTCTCTGAGCATGTAGCCCAGGCCGGTATGAACCTGACCTTGAGTATCATCTTACCCTCACCAAGAACGATGCCACAATATGAAGACAAGATGATCAATTTCAACAATTGGCTTAAGTATTGGTGTCATTCAAAGGGGATCCAATGCCTGCCAGCCTGGGATGACATGCTTGACAAGCCACGATGCTTCGCTAGGGACAGCTTGACCTGTCACCCCTGGGCTTTCGGATATTGGCAAAGGCCCTTGCTACCCCCATAGTGCCTTTTTTAGGCAAGGCTCAAAAGACAAACCCACCTCCATAGGTATCACAAGGGATAAGAAATTAAGAGTAATGCTACTCAATGCCAGAAGTCTAAACCTTAAGATGCATGCACTCGAAACTCTCCTTAGCATGGAGAACATTGATATCTGTGCAGTAACAGAAAACTGGTTCAAGGCTCCCGAGAGCACCCCAGCATTACCAGGTTATACCTCATACCATACTTTTTGACCCCAAAACTTGGACTGAACCAGAAAAGGAGGGGGAGAATCAATATTCGTCAAAGATGCCCACACCTCCAGGTTGGTGGCACAGCACGAAGCATCAGAGTATCCATGTGCAACTAACAGTGGGTAAAACTGCCTTCCAGTTTATAGCCTGCTACAGACCAACCTCCCAAACCCAGGAACCCCACTCGACCTTCCTGAGAACACTGGAAAATATGAAGGTCTCTCCAAACACCATTATATTGGGTGACTTCAACTACCCAAACATAGACTGGTAGCATTACTCTAGCTCCAACACCCTAGCCCAAAGGTTCCTAGAATTTATAAACCCAAATGCTATGGAACAACTTGTTACCACTCCCACAGTGTCCTCCAGCTCAACTGGTGAACCTGGGAATATTGAGGCAATGTTACAATTGCTCATGTACTAAATTCTGGTGTCATCAAAAAATCCAATGTGTCCATCTGCCTGGGATGACATGCTGGACAGCACCTGTCACCCTGGGCTTCCGGATATTGGCAAAGGCTCTTGCCACCCCCATAGGTGCCTTTAGGGCTCAAATTTAAACCCACCAAACACCCTGCTGCTCAATGCCAGAAGTCTCAATCTCAAGATGCACTTTTCGGGCCCCTTCTCAATATGTGACACACATCATGTTGTGCTGTGCACAAAAAGGTGTCAGGGGCTCCCTGAGACACCCCAGCACTAACAGGTTTTCATTCACATCATATCATGCCAAAAAAATCGGACTGACGCAAGAAAGAAGGGTGTCCATATTCATAAGGACACCCACACCTCAAGGTTAATTAATAGGCAACGATGATCGGACTAATATAGACTGGGAACACTACTCAAGCCCCGACACCCTAACCAAAGATAGTCACCATCCCCACAAGAGGTGAAAACATACTTGATCATCATCATCAACATGGGAAATGTTCCATGTTCAAACCAACCCTCACTGGTGAGATCTGATCATAAACTCATATAAAATCTCGCTGGAGGTAAAAGACCACAGTGAAAAACTTCTCAAAAGCCGATTCACACTAAAAAAAACTAGTGTGGTCTCCTTCCCCCCCCTGAGCCAGTGGTAAAACATTACTCAAACCTGAATCACACACAAATGCCCTCTGTACCAAAGGCAAAGCCAGTCTGGTGGACCCCAGCCATAAACAAGCTCTACAACAAAGGAGGAAGCTACTACAAGATAGAGCAAAATCCTGAAAGGTAAGACACCTTGATCATCAGTATAGTAAAACGACTCTAAAGACAATCATAAGGCCTTCTTTAGCTATGTTAGAAACCTAAATTACTGAACCTACACACATTGCTAACATACTGGCTGACAGGTTCAGTGCAAACTTCTCCCCCCCCCCCCCCCAGGAGAGATAGCAATTCCAGAGGATTGTAGCCCCCCAAACATCTCAAAACACAGCATCCATGGGACCGGATGGTGTCCCCGGCTGTGTGCTTCATGAACTCTGGTCCCACTTCATAAGGGCGGTGCCTCCACAGACCCTGGAAATTAGCTTGACAAGCCTTATCTGCAAAGCCATGGAGAGGATCATAATGGAACTCATAAATAAAGACATAGGGAACTTGCAGACTTTGGATCCAACCCAGTTTGGCTTTGTCAAAGGCAGATCCTGCCTCTTAAACTTGGTTGACTTTTTCGAGACAGTCACCAAGGCCATTGATGAGGAAAGGCAGTCCATACAGCCTACCTCGACCTGGCAAAGGCTTGACACAATACCCCACTCAGGTATCAACCCATACATCACAAGATGGGTTGCAAACTGGCTAGCGACAGAACCCACAGGGTCAGAGTTGCTGGAGCCATGTCAGACTCAAAGCCTGTCACAAGTGGTGTCCCACAGGGCTCAGTCCTCATCTACTTTTCTGAAGTACAAGCAAACACAGGAGGGTTATGGCTGACAAAGTTTGCAGATGACTGCAAACTGGGTGCCATAGTCGAAACATCTGACACAGATATCCTCCAGAAGGGCCTCACAGAAATGGATAACTGGTGCCAGAGCCATGGCCTGAAGTTAAAATGCATAGTCATACCCTTGGGAAAAACCTAGCTACCATATAGATGGCAATCCACTGAGCACAGAAAAGTCATCAGGGATCAAGTAGTTAGGAAAACCTTCTATATCGCCCACCTGATCATGAATCATCACTCATTAGACCTATGATTGTATCTGACCAGACACCTGATGCAGCAAGTTCCTCACCAAAAGGATAAAGGGTCTCAAAAATATGTCTTATGCTGCCCGACTGAAAGAACTCCAGCTCTATTCAGTCTCATATGACATATAAGGCCATGTCAAACCCAGATTTGATGAATATGCTTCACCTCAAAAATCTAGATCCCTCAGAACCACAAGGGCGGGACTTAAAAGCCTTGACGGTTATAAATAGAACGTGCTGGAGGGACAGATTCATCACCCAGAGACTCCTATGCTGTGGAACAAAATCCCGGTACATGTGAGGCAGAGCACCTCGCTGGCCTTGTTCAAGAGGAATCTTGACCAATGGATGGGAGATGGATTACTTCAGTGTCACTGCTTGACAGAGGCACAGAAAAATGATAGGCATAGTTTTTATTCAGGCTTATAAATGCCCTTGGGCAGATAGCCTAGTATGAACCTATGAACCTATGAACCTATAAGAGGGGAAAACATACTGGACCTGATCATCACCAACATGGGGACTCTATGCTCCAGACCAGAAGTGTATCCCCCATTGGTAAGATCAGACCATAAACTAATCTCACTGGATATTCACATCCCGATTCCACCCCCTGCCCTGAAAACCTCAGTGAAAAACTTCTCTAATGCAAATTTCACACTCCTCAAAACCGAGGTGGAATCCTTCAAAGCCCCCGGGCCTGTGGAAAATACGGCCCAGACCACAGAATCCTTTATAAACGCATTCTATGAATACCTTCAGGAATGCATGGATCATGCAATCCCAAATAAAACCAAGTCCCAATCCTCCAAAGGCAGACGTCCTGTCTGGTGGACCCCAGCCATAAACAAACTATACAATAGAAGGAGGAAGCTACTACATGATAGAGCAAAATCCCAAAAAGGGAAGGCATCTCTGATCAGTATTAGCAAAAAACTACGGGCACTCATAAAATTGTCTAAGACCAGCTTCGAGAGAAAAATTGCACAGGTCACTAAGGATAATCACAAGACTTTCTTTAGTTATGTTAGGAACCTGGGTGGGAATTCCCAGATATGCTCAGAATTAGTCCAAAATGACAAACAATACACCGAACCCACAGACATTGCCAACATCCTAGCTGACAGGTCCAGTGCAAACTTCTCCCCCCCTCCTCACCAAAAGGGCAAATATCTATCCCTGCAGAGTGCTGCCCCCCCTGACATCTCAGATGCTCAGGTAAGAGCTGCCCTCTCCAAAGCAAAAAACACAGCATCAATGGGACCAGATGGTGTCCCGGGCTGTGTCCTACATGAACTCCAAGAAGAGCTAAACCCAAACATAAAACTACTGTTCAATCTCAGCCTTACTACAGGATATGTACTCAAAAAGTGGCGTACAGCAACAGTGGTCCCTCTCCGCAAAGGTGGTGCCTCAACGGATCCTGGAAACTATCACCCCATAAGCCTGACTAGCTTGGTCTGCAAAGCTATGGAAAGGATCATCATGGACCTCATAAATAAAGATATTGGGGACCTACAGACACTGGATCCTACCCAGTTTGGCTTTGTTAAGGGCAGATCCTGCCTCTTAAACCTGGTTAATTTCTTTGAAACAGTCACTAAGGCCATTGATGAGGGGAAGGTGGACCACACAGCCTACCTGGACCTCGCAAAAGCCTTTGATACAATACCCCACTAGGGCATTATAGATAAGCTCACCAGCTTAAATATAAACCCCTATGTCACTAGATGGGTTGCAAACTGGCTCAAGGACAGAACCCACATGTTTAGAATTGCTGGAGCCATGTCAGACTCCAAACCAGTTACAAGTGGCATCTCACAAGTCTCAGTCCTGGGACCTCTCTTTTTTGGTATATATTTCTCAGAGGTACAGGCCAACACAGAAGGACTGTGGCTGACCAAATTTGCAGATGACTGCAAACTGGGTGCCATAATCGACACTCCAGCTGACACAAGCATCCTCCAAAAGGGCCTCATAGAAATAGACAACTGGTGCCAGAGCCATGGCCTCAAGCTAAATGCCAAAAAGTGTATAGTCATCCCATTTGGCAAAAACAAAGTGCCCACAAATTACCACATAGGTGGTAATCCATTAAGTACAGAAGAAGTAATTAGGGACCTGGAGACCCAAGTTGATAGCAATCTCTCATTTGACAATCACATGGCCAAAATGGTTAGAAAAACATTTTATATAGCCCACCTAATCATGAAGGGATTCACATCTAGATCAGGGGAGGTCATCGTGCCTCTTTACTCATCCCTCATCAGGCCCATAATTGAGTACAATGCCCCTTTTGGGATGTACCTTACCAGACACCTGTAGCAACTGGAAAGACCCCAAAAGTACCTCACCAAGAGGATCAAAGGGCTCAAATAGATGCCATATGCTGCCCGGTTAAAGAAACTCCAGCTCTACTCATTGGCATACCGCCTGCTCAGAGGCGATCTGTGTCTGATGTATAAAGCCATGTCCAACCCAGAATTAATGGACATGCTGCACCTCAGAAAATCCAAATCCCATCGAGCTACGTGCTCTAGAGACTTAAACCTCAGCACTGAAATAAATAGGACATGCTGGAGGGACAGATTCATAACCCAGAGGATCCCTTCACTCTGGAATAAAATCCCAGTCCAGGTTAGGCAGAGTCCCTCATTGACTCTCTTCAAGAGGAATCTTGATGAGTGGATGGGAGATCGTAGGTTTACCCCAGGTATCACTTCTGTGTCACTGTTAGACGGCGGCACAGTATACTAACCTCGAAAAAGGGCACAGCAAAATTAATTTAAAATGGGTGGCGAAAGCCAAACACACTCTGGCTAGGCTTATAAATGCCCTAGGGCAGATAGCCTAGTATGAACCTATGAACCTATGAACCTATGAGTTCTAATTCCAGACATGGCAACTGTGTGTGTGTTTGTGAGTGTGTGTCTCTGTCTTTGTAGGGAGTAATGCATTTTAAAATAGTTACACACACTATAATTCAAATACCCCACTTTGGCAAGGCCGCTGATGTCATTCACTGTGAAATACAGCTTTGGGAAAGGTGTAGCCCAGTAATCTCTGTGGTGCATCCTATAACAGCGTAATGCTGTAGTGTAATATAGTACTTTGGTAGGGGTTCTAGTTCCACACATGGCAAGTGTGGATGTTTGTGTGTGTTTCTTTGTCTATATAAGGAGCCATGCTTTTTAGGAAGTCACACTCACTACAAATCAAATGCCCTACTTTGGCAAGGCTACTGATGTCATTTACTATGAAATACACCTTTGGGAAAAGGTGTAGCCCAGTAATCTCCATGACGTGTCCTATAACTGCGGAATGCTGTAGTGTGATAAAGTAGTTAGGTAGAAGTTCTAATCCCTGACATGGCAATTATGTGTGTGTGTAGGGAGCAATGCTTTTTAGGCTAGTCACACTCACTACAATTCAAATGCCCTACTTTGGCTGATGTCATTCACTGTGAAATACACCTTTGGGAAAGGTGTAGCCCAATAATCTCTGTGGTGCGTCCTATAACTGCGTAATGCTGTAGTGTGATAAAAATAGGTAGGAGTTCTAATCCCAGACATGGCAACTTGGTGTATGTTTGTGTGTCTCTGTCTGTGTAGAGAACAATGCTTTTTAGGCTAGTCACACTCATTACAATTCAAATGCCCTACTTTGGCAAGGCTGCTGATTTCACTCACTGTAAAATATACCTTTGGGGAAAGAGTACTGCAGTAATCTCTGCGGCATGTCTTATAACTGCATAATGCTGTAGTGTAATAAACTAATTAGGTAGGAGTTCTAATCCCAGACATGGCAAGTGTATGTCTGTGTTTGTCATTCGTATCCTGTGTGGAGGTGGCAGTGAGTGTGTAACAACTGGACTCATTGTGGAGTGGGTTTTGCAAATTTATTATATGCTGGCCCTATTATATGTCACAATGTCCACCTTACAAGGATAACAGATGTGAAATAGCCGAGAGGCTGGGGTGGCAATTCATACTCCTACATGTGACATCAAGGCCTGGCGAACAAAGTTAGCAACCCTTGTATTACACAGAGAACACTCTCAACCCATGCCTCATACACAAACACACTTGCCTAGGTAACAACTGCTATGTTGGTAGTACCCTGCAAATTGCCTACAGATAGGAACCATGGTGTGATTGCAATGGATGACAGAGGGCATGGCACCCTGTCCATCAGTACAATACGCATGTACATGCAGACAGTGTGCCTTAACTATGCTCACCACTGGATACCTACAACACCTGTGATGCCATCAAAGGTGACCCACAAAGGACATACCATGCCTTATACACATGCCCTGTATGGACAGATGCCACTGACACCAGGGAATACCTGTATCATGCTATCAATGTAGGTGCAGGGTCAATCTGCTGTCTATTACCTGTTCCCAGCACATGAGGCCTGGACAGGCACACCTGATTATAACAATCTGTGTACAAAACATGGGCCAGACACCCCAGGTATAGTTCCACATGTCACTGTACATGCATGTGGGATGTGTGCACTTCCCAGACAGCTTCCATGTCATGGACTAAAGAATACATACATGGCAAGCATTGAACAGCAATGGCCACACACAATATTTACCCTGGTGACTGGATGGTGAATACAATACCCACCTGTGTGGGCCAATTCAGACATTACACCCCTGAGCCACACTGCAGACCATTGTCATGTGGCCTGATGCCAGTTATACCCTTCACCTAGCCTTGTATAGCCTTCTGGCACAGTCAACCACAACATACCAATGAAGCAATGCAAGCATGCATGTCAGTACTGGAACCTTGTGTCTGTGTGTGTGTGGTGTATGATGCTTTTGACCACATTCACATGCACTACAATCCCCATTGGCATACTGAAGCATGTTGTCTGATGTCAGACACCTCCACATACCATTTGCCCATATAACCTCCAGATAACCCCTGTGGTGCATGTGATACCTGCACAGTACTGTACTATGGCAAACTAACTAGTGAGTAAGTGTATTCCTGACCCTGCAAAGTATGTCAATGTGTGTGAGTCCCTGAGATAGTGTGGCTGTGTTGACACTGACACCTGTTCATGTGGACAGGCAAGTGTACTACACCTACTGTATCGCTACCATATCACTGTTGCAGATGTCACTCGCCATCACATATATGTTTGGAGAGCTCCTCAACATGTAAGCTATGTGGTGTATCCAATAACTGCATAGACATGTGATAGCAGTACATAGTCAATCAGGGGTTTGATACCCTCTACTGGTAGGTGTGTGACATAAACATGCTTAGGTTTTACTCTCCCATACCCTCCCTGACTTACTTTTCTCTGTCTGCCTCTCTCACACCCTCTCTGCTGGATGTGGAGAACTACACCTGCTTTGCTTAGGCAGCAGCATATGTTTTGTAAGTGATGCTCATGATCAGCTGATAGCCTCTGCACAAATTTCAATTCTCCTCTAGCTGATTTCATTTGGAACAGCTGTGGTAACATTCCCTTAGCCAATTGCATGGAAACACACTCCGGTATCTAGGAACATCATGTTGGTGTTGGTCCTTTTCATTTACTGTAAGCAGTACCTAGATCTGGTGTTTGGCAAACAGCATCACAGATGGATTGCGGATTTACCTCTAATAACATACACTATGGAAACAGCCAACACAGGAGGGGGATTATCCTGACATGACTGCAGAATGTAAGTGTTGCTTTTCTGCATTTGGAGTAATGTCGGTTTAACAAGGTGTGTATGGATATGGCTGGTCTACATGTTTTAATACCTGTCATGACAGTGGTATATTTCTGAGGAAACCCCCATCTGTAGAGTCATCTGCAGATTGGGCAGTGTGTGGCACCTTTTGTTTCTTGTGTTACCCACAGAGCACCTATCTGTGAACTGCAGAATCATAGTGTGAGGACTGCAATCAGTACATGGTGACAGCTAAGAAAGTTACTGACTTCATATTTCTCATAGGACATATGTCACGACAAACCCTGTTACAACAGTATATGTATGAGGTTATCGCAGCAACATGTTAATATTGGCCCTGTGCTTGTGTCTCCAGCCACAACTCTGTCAACCTTTGTACATATGTCATGCAGTAAGAGGTGCATATGTTCTTTTCACCATAATTTATTGATATCATATCTGATAACAAGCCAGTGAGATATCAGACTGATACACATATTATGTATAGTAGGGGTTATTTTTAAGGACATAACCTGGGCATTCTTGGATTGTGTGTACAGTACTGAGGTCTGTGTACTTATGGCGATAGTCAACAGTGTGTGTATTGTGAATATGTATCTTGGCCTATGTACAGACTGTGATAAATGTCATTGTTCCTGGTCCTGTTCTATCAGATGTTACATGGTGCTCCAGTGTAGGTTACCCTATTGGCTTACGTTTGTAAGGCCAAACACACACATGTCCCATACCACAGACAGGCAATGGACCTCACTGTGTAGTGGTCCAATATATGTAGGGTTAGTGTGTGAGTGGAACATATTAGGATGGTGATGATCAGATAGTCTACATACTATAATATTACTAAACAACAAAGGCGAAAGTAAACTCTGTGCAGCAAACTATCAGAACTGACTAGGCAACGTACTTTTTAACGTATATTAAGTTTATTAAAAAACCAACAACGTTTTCATCCTCCTATGTTGGAAGACTTCTTCAGAAAAAACAAACAGACAATCCAAGCTCCTTTTAAAACTTTATGCTCAAAGATTCAAACGTTTTCACCAATTAAATGAGTGTACTAGTAAAATGCATGTCAAGTGTTAAAGAACCATGCATAAAGCTTGCTAAAACACATCAAAGCGCGCATGATCAATAGATAATAAATAAAATAGATGAAACACATAAAACAGTGTAAATATGTATATATATATAATCTTAAATTTAAATATTGAATGTTGATAAACAATGACTAAAATACAATATAAACCACATAAACATGTACGCAGTTTATATTAAAGCGCACATAAAATATTCTTCGAACCCAAAATAATAAAACACATAAGGAGTCAATACTCTATTAAATTTAAAAACTAAACTTGTTAAAAAATAAACACACTAATTGCAACAATGTGTCTGTGAGACCCCACACTGTTACAAATAACTACAATCTGAGCATAAAAAGACACTATCTTACTACATAACCTATATACAAAGTGCCCAGAGGTGGTCAAGTACAACTAAACATTACGCTTATTAAATGATCTTACATTAATAATGCGTAAATTTAATAAGTAATGTATAGCTTGTAACTTTTATATAAACATAGAATGCTGTTCAAAAAGTATATATTATATTATTTAGAGTTACTTGTTATCTCAAGCAACTCTTAAGTTTCAAAAGGCAAGTGATGTTACAGTTGTCGTTTAACCCAGGATAACTAAAGGCATTCAACAACAATTGCCATTCTAATTCACGACATTCAAGTAATATTGAAGTGGGTCCCCCTCTGCTGTCAGACATCAATTGGTCTATAGCCAAAAAATAAAAGGAGTGGTCAGGGTTGGTGTTAATATGCTTAGCTAAAGCGTTATCACCCTTATTTTTAGTGATCGCATATGTATGTTCGTAGATTCTATCCCAGAATTTGCTATCAGTCTTCCCCACATAAAAAGAGTCGCAAATATTACACTTGGCCAAATAAATAATGCTTTTAGAATTGAAATCAAGTTTATGCATAATTTTAAATTTTCTACCTTCTACTTCAAAAAAGGTGGTGTTTTTAACAAATTTACACATACTACAAAAACCACAAACAAAAGGTCCACACATTCTATTGTATGTTCTAAGTTTTTTACTCTCCAAGAGGCTCTTAAGATTTGCACCTCTCCTATAGACAATAAGTGGAAATGGGCCAGTTCTCTCCATCAAGAGGCTGTCCTTATGTAACAGACACCAATTTTTAAACAGTGACTTTTATTTGCTCACTGTCATTATTAAATGTTGTGATAAATGACAACTTATGTCGGTTTGTCAGAATGGAATTAACAGTAAAATGTCTGTTACCAGTATGCTGGTAAGAACATTTCTTTGGTTCACTCATAGTTTTAATTCTTCAAGTATTGACTACTTGGATGTTAAATTATTCAAGGACCCAGTTTCCAATAGACTGTGTTCAAATATTTACAGGAAGCCAACTTACTGCAACTCATTTTTACACTATTCTAGTGCACACCCTTACAAACAGAAATGCTCTATTGTTAAGGGGCAATTAGTTAGAGCGGCTAGGATGTGTTCTGTTGAAACAGATTTTTTAGCGGAGTGTCAACTATTAAAAAGTATGTTTGTGAGCAGGGGATACCCTAATCAACTTGTTCAGGAACTTACTACTGAAGTTATTATTAAACGTAAGTTAGGGTTATTTAAACCTATTTTACTTTCAATGTTATTTAATAAAGAAACACTCAATTCGACAATTGAAAGACAAGATGCTTCTGATATTATTAACAGTTCCACCATTTCTGTTAGGTTGCATACTGGTAACAGACATTTTACTGTTAATTCCATTCTGACAAACCGACATAAGTTGTCGTTTATCACAACATTTAATAATGACAGTGAGCAAATGAAACAGTCACTGTTTAAAAATTGGTGTCTATTACATAAGGACAACCTCTTGATGGAGAGAATTGGCCCATTTCCACTTATTGTCTATAGGAGAGGTGCAAATCTTAAGAGCCTCTTGGAGAGTAAAAAACTTAGAACATACAATAGAACGTGTGGATCTTTTGTTTGTGGTTTTTGTAGTATGCGTAAATTTGTTAAAAACACCACCTTTTTCGAAGTAGAAGGTAGAAAATTTAAAATTATGCATAAACTTGATTGCAATTCTAAAAGCATTATTTATTTGGCCAAGTGTAATATTTACTCTCTCTTTATGTGGGGAAGACTGATCGCAAATTCGGGATAGAATCTCTGAACATACATATGCGATCACTAAAAATAAGGATGATAACGCTTAGCTAAGCATATTAACACCAACCCTGACCACTCCTTTTATTTTTGGCTATAGACCAATTGATGGCTGACAGCAGAGGGGGACCCACTTCAATATTACTTGAATGTCGTGAATTAGAATGGCAATTGTTGTTGAATGCCTTTAGTTATCCTGGGTTAAACGACAACTGTAACATCACTTGCCTTTTGAAACTTAAGAGTTGCTTGAGATAACAAGTAACTCTAAATAATATAATATATACTTTTTGAACAGCATTCGATGTTTATATAAAAGTTACAAGCTATACATTACTTATTAAATTTACGCATTATTAATGTAAGATCATTTAATAAGCGTAATGGTTAGTTGTACTTGACCACCTTTGAGCACTTTGTATATACGTTATGTAGTAAGATAGTGTCTTTTCATGCTCAGATTGTAGTTATTTGTAACAGTGTGGGGTCTCACAGACACATTGTTGCAATTAGTGTGTTTATTTTTTAACAAGTTTAATTTTTACATTTAATAGAGTATTGACTCCTTATGTGTTTTATTATTTTGGGTTCGAAGAATATTTTATGTGCGCTTTAATATAAACTGCGTACATGTTTATGTGGTTTATATTGTATTTTAGTCATTGTTTATCAACATTCAATATTTAAATTTAAGATGTATATATATATACATATTTACACTGTTTTATGTGTTTCATCTGTTTTATTTATTATCTATTGATCATGCATACTTTGATGTATTTTAGCAAGCTTTATGCATGGTTCTTTAACACTTGACATGCATTTTACTAGTACACTCATTTGATTGGTGAAAACTTTTGAATCTTTGAGCGGAAAGTTTTAAAAGGAGCTTGGATTGTCTGTTTGTTTTTTCTGAATAAGTCTTCCAACATAGGAGGACAAAAACGTTGTTGGTTTTTTAATAAACTTAATATACGTTAAAAAGTACATTGCCTAGTCAGTTCTGATAGTTTGCTGCGCAGAGTTTACTTTCGCCTTTGTTGTTTAGTGGTGTATGCATTTTTTTGTTTTCTCCTACTATAATATTATGCTAGCTTACCATATGTGGCTGTGGCTGTGTTCACATTGGTTGTGGTTATGCACTTTCACACAGGTATCTGTTACTCTGTGCTGTGACATGCCTGTAGAGCCTGCTATATATGCAGGTACATGTGTATTCCCCCATAAGAAATTTAGGCCAGTGTTGTAGCAGTCTGCCTGTAGCCTGCACAGTGCTTTGTTACATGCCAAGAAGCTTAGTGTACTTACCCAGTGTGATGTTATGTCCAGATACACACCAGATGTACTGCTGCCAGGCCACCATAAAAGTCATATATGTCAGACAAAGCAGTGGGATGCTGTACAGATGTATGTCACTAGCTAGTGGGTAGTATGTGGCCATGTCACCTCTGTACCAGTGGTTATTATGTGTCAGGACAGACAGGGGTGTGTGAATGCATAACTTATGGGGGCAAATGTATACCAGTATTTATGTGATATACCCATCTACATGGCTGTTAACATCCACATTGTCAGGATTGGTCCACATGTCTTGCACTAAGGGGTTCTGTGTATACCTCTGGACTGACCAGAGTGTGTCAGACTGTTCACATTTATTGGCCATATCTCTACTGTAGTCCACAGGATCATTACTGTGCTAGCAGTGGTGCTGTACTATGAAGTCCTTAGGATGTCTGTCAGTAGCCAATGGTGCACATGTTAAAAGAAGATGTGACCTCCCACACACAGTATGCCTGTGAAGACAACCCCTGTTACAGTAGCAATAGTCTACATATATGCCTGCAATACATACCTGGCATCCCCTTGCACTAAGATGTTGGGACTTATGGGGCTGAGGTAGGGCTCCACTCCATGTTCTGGAAATATGGTAAACATATATCTATATATAATTATCCATATAGCTATATAGATACATACACATATACATATTGACATACATAGATGGATATGTATATATATATATATATATATATATATATATATATATATATATATATATAAATATATACATATAAACACTTAAACACTCAGATATATACATATACACAGCACTATATGTCTACACATATACAGATAGAGATACATATGCACTTATACTCATGAATATCTACATATATATTGACAGTAATAGGAATATCAGAACAGATATGTATGCACATATAGTTATAGATACCTACATATATAGCTACATAAATAGGCATATCTATACACATAGGATGTGCATACATATATAGCTATATATATATATATATATATATATATATATATATATATATATATATATATATATATATATATATACATACAAAGAGATGTACACATGGCCATATATATGTTGCACTACACAGATGTGTATACAGACATATGTACGAATATACATGTGTATGTACATGTAGACATATATCAACCTATTATATGTATATATCCATATTCCTGTCATGTGTAAACCTCATGGTTGTGTATACCTTCCCAGATGTATCTCACCGTATGTATCTGCTATGCGTACATTATGATAAAACAACATATGTGATGTAACAGTCATATTAATAACAAGTACTACACAATTGTGGAAGCAAAGGCAATTGTTCAATACTAATCAATATGTGCATTGACAGATATATTGGAAATACAACAGCTGTCTTCACAGTGGTCATGGAGCAGTGGTTAAGTGTTGTGACTATAGTGTGCAGGGTCCTGGTTTCAAGACCTGCAAAGGCTGTTCATTGTGTTGCTGGGTAGAACAAGGGCTGTTGCATACAGAGTGGTTAAGGCAACTTTAAGCAGGGTTGCACGAAGCTAAACGGTGCTAAGCTACGGGTAAACGTATGGGCGCTTACACAGTGTAGGCTTCGCTTACCAGTGCACAAATCAGCTTAGCTGCTATATTGCAGCAATGTTGATACCTGCTAAGCAGGGCTTAGCCCTGGTAACCAGTTCACACCACCCAGTCTGATAACATAGCAGGGTAATGACATCCGTAATAAGTGTATGTAATGCAATGTGCAATGCATGCGCCTATGTGCTGTCATGGTGTGAGTGTCATGTCTGGGACCCAGATGTATATGAGGCCTGTACAGCACTGTTATCTGTGCAAATTTGTTGCATACAGGGGTAGTAGCCCAGGGTACGTGCTGTTACACCGACATGTAGTGTATCATGGCGGTACTACTGTTGACAGTGCTTACACAGGCAAGAGTAGAGTGTTAAATGTAGTACTGACAACCAGCACACCTGCAGGCATAGCTGGACTCTGAGGCCTCCCTGTTGTATCCCTGGTGTGTGAGCTGTGTCACAGTATATAACCCCTACTGGGTAATGATCTGACATGTGGAATGTAACTGGTGACTACCGTCTGTACAGCACATGTTAGTGAAGGCTTCTGACATGTAGTTATGGCATACATATTGTTGCCAAACATCTGTCTGTCAACACATTCATCCTACTGCATAGCTACTTCCAAGCTGATGACTGTCAGACTCTGTACAGATATACAGATGGCAGGCATCCAGCTGGGATATGTACAGGCAACCTATGCTTGATTGACACTGACATGTCTGCCCAGCTGTGTAAGAGCTGGCACATATAGGAGATAACACCCTGTACACACCACATGCCACAGATACCTCCACTACACTACCACAGTCAACAGAAAATGCTTGGGTACAGGTTTCCATCACAGACACTAACCATATGTTGTAATACATGTTGCATACATGTCAACTTGATCACCTCAGTGGCCATGTGCAGGAGGCACCTGGAGGATTGGCTGATGCATGTCACCCTCACCCCATACGGTCACCACAGTATTGTCTGTTGATAGATTGCCTGCTGCCACATGGCAGGTGGCAGGATACCACTGTACATACAACCCCTATACAACCCATCTCTCCTTGGACAATAGCTATGTACACAGCTATGACCACCTGCAATGATGCACCCCAGTAATGACACATGTATACATGTGCATGACTGAGTATAGCAGTGTCTGTTTGTTAGCACACCTGTACTTGGGAATTCCATGAGCACCTTCACAACCACCGCAACATCCATTGCCATAGTCAGTTGTGGCTGCTGCTGTATGGGACATTACATGTACTCTTTTAAGCTCCTCTCCATACCAGCTACATGAGCCTTGCAGTACCAGCACAACAGTATTGTACAAATGGGTTGATAGGCATGGGATACCCATTGTGTTCTGACAAGTGTGTGTATGTGTGCATGTCTGTATATCTGTAGGGTACAGCATTCCGAGGCCACATACTCCTATTACAATACCCATTGCCACACAATAGTACAGATAGTGTTGTTGCTGCCCATAGGTGAGGCATGACAATGCAACACCCTACTATGCATGTGGCATGTAGATTAGATGCATAGCCCTGTAGTACCACTGTTGGAATATACCGTGGGATGTATCACAGTCAGGGCCAATGTGTGATGGTGGGTATGTCAGAGTGTCATCATGGGTTTCAGATAATACAATATCCACTGGGGGGATGTGGGTGCTGTGTACACTGTCATTACACCAAGGTACACCCAGCATATGTCCCATGTACCACGTTATGGTTACCACTGTTGCCATCAACCATACAGGTAACTGATACCACAATCCAGGCCAGTTATGCATGTGCTGTATGCAGCCTACCTGTAACACATTGGACACATGGTCAAGTTAGTTAGCAGTGATAGGCCCAGGTCTCTCGGATGTATGTCTGCCTGTTACAAGTCTGTTAATGTGTATATGAAGGTATGTCACACTATTTATTTTCCATATACACCCATTACATGCCCCATTAGCATACTATACATGTGTGGGGATGTTCTGCATGTAACATGTAACCTGGAACACACCTCACCCTAAACTCTGTGTGGTGTTTGGAATGAAAGCCACACACTTCAGTATCACTACATACCTAGGTAGCGGTCTAGTCCCAGTGTTGCCAAGTAAGAGTGTGTGTGTGTATGTGGATGGGTCTACATCAGGATGCAGATTATGCATGTCCCAGTGGGTCACCTGTCTATGTGGCACAGGCAATAACTGTTATACAAATCTGTGACATGTGTTCAACTGAACCCCAGATATGTCACAGCCATTGTGTCACCACAGTGCCATACCCTGTTGTGGAATATGACTGCAGACCATCCTTGTGCTGATACATGTACACCTACAACACAAATGGATAATATTATAGAGACCACAATCAACCAGTGTTACTAACAACTTAGGTGGGAGGGTGGCCAAATGGTTAAGGAGTTTGCCTTACAAACACAAGGTACAGGGCTTGAATCTCACAGGGGATAACTGGCTAGGCTTAAAATGGCTTGCAAGGCCAGTTAGGCTAGCACTAATCTATGAACCTATGAACCTATAATGCATGAACCATATTAGCCTGTACCTGTGTCAATGGTATAGATGACAGGGATGTGGCACAGGTATAATCATATGCACAGGGTGTGTTGTTGGTTTGCCAGAGGCCAGGGGTGGGCCATACATTTGACACCATGTGTGTGGGTGAGGGGTGTAATGAGGTGAACTGGGCGGGGTGATGTAGTGTGTGTAGGTATGGGGTTGCCCTAGGTGTGTTTGTATAGTATGTGGGTATGCATGCACACAGTTCTGCCATGTGGCTGCCCTACACATGTGTTTATAGACAGCTGCAGACCATACCTGGAAGGGTGTGCAGTTCACTGCCTCCGGCTGCCAGGAGTTCCATGGGCATGTCCAGGTATAGGCCTCGATGTGCTACTCTCAATTGATGATGACAAATTTCCGCTGAACCAGGTCCCTCCTGGGACTGGCCAGGACCATGTGCTTGTGGCCTGCTGTGGTGTGGTGTGGACAGTGCCCCCCCACATTGCCAGGGCTGGTACTACCACTATTGGAGTCCCTTGGTGTCCTAGCACATCCACATTGACTGACAACTGTTGGCGTTGCTGGCCTACATCCACGCGGCCATCACCGTACTCCCAACACATGTTCAAGCATAGACAGACCACGGTCAATGAGGGCCATCATCTCACCAGACCGTCTATCCATGAGCTCAGTTAATGCATGGATGGCACCAGACAGTTCACGGGAGTTGTCACTTACAGATGTGAGAGCAGCCCTCTGCAGCCTCAGGCCCTTTCTGTTGTGATGTTCCATACATGCCTGCGCCACCATGACAATAAAAATAGCAGCACATTCTGGGATTAGGTATAACAGCATGCATAGATATTCCTATTAACCCAGACACCAGATATGGAACAGTTGCATAGCAAACGGAATACATGCATATATGGGACCACAGTGGTAATCACAACAGCATTCAGGTACATTGATGGCACCATGCCACTAATGTTGGAGTATTTCAACATAACACATGCATAGAAACAGATTTAAATAATTATCAAACAATAGGACATATGTCCCAACATGACAGTGAAGTCATCAGGTGCCAATTGAGGTAGGTATTTAGTGTATTGTTAGAGGTATGGTGGGAGGAAGAGAAAGATGTCAATTAACAACTAGTATATTCCTTTAGTTCGCATTACTTTCCTAGTCAGTGCTGTTATCTGTACCTTGCAAGTATTACTACAATACCCTCTTGCCTTAGTTTGGACAGTGATATGGCTGTCAACATCTATATACATGAACTGGTTTTACCTGCAGTATACACCTCTTACCTGGTATACCTGTGGAGGAATTGTTTGTTAACACTAACTGTTTCTACACATACTCCCAGTTTCCAGGTTGATGTTATGCACATACCTGTCCATCTCTTTTAGCACAGACTCTGGCCATATCTTGACCACATGCAGGTGAATCAGGACATATGTAGATTATTGCCCTCTTCAACCTTTAGTGACTTACAACACTCTTATACAGGATTTCCTACACAGTTATATTATGCAGCACAGTGTGGGTGATTGTGATCAGTGATACCTTATTATTCAGAGCAACTGCAACATTCACAATGCCATACAATACCAGATTATACAGTACCAGTACAGGGTATCAAGCTTTTATTTCTCGGCACAGTATTTGTATCTGACGTACCTGTGGAAGCAATGTTTGTTAGCACTATCTGAATGTTGCCACACAAAGTACCAGATTTCACATTAGTATTATGCATTTACGTCTCATCTGTTACTGTACACACTCTGGTCACAGCTTGACAACATGGGGGTGTAAATGGGACATACTTGGCTTATTATTCTCATAACAGTTTGGGGAGTTGCTACAGTAACAGGTTTGTTCTTAGAGATGTGTGACAATCAGTTGTATGTCTTGTTTGCAGCCTATACATCTGGGATCATCCCACTGATTTTCCAGGGGGACAGTGTGATAGGCAGCAGATATGGGCCAATATACTTGACATTCTGGACATATCTGTACAGCTGTGGGGTATGATTCTGTATGCAGACTACATCCACTCCCAGCGTTCAGACCATGTCTGTGACTTGCTAACAATAAAACATTGTCCATCACAGTTGTGTGTGTTATATGAATATTGCTGTATATCTCTTATCTGATTTCTGTATATAATTCTCCTGTGGTTTTACATTCTGACCTTGTA
Source organism: Protopterus annectens (assembly GCF_019279795.1). Classification (NCBI taxonomy): domain Eukaryota; kingdom Metazoa; phylum Chordata; order Ceratodontiformes; family Protopteridae; genus Protopterus; species Protopterus annectens. The sequence goes on along the minus strand of NC_056727.1, from coordinate 293,987,431 downwards.
TTACATCACTCTTATACAGGATTTCCTAGACAGTTATATTATGTAGCAGAGTGTGGATGACAGTGATGAGTACTACCTTATTATTCAGAGCAACTACAACACTAACAATGCCATACAATACCAAAGTAAACAGTACCAGTACAGGGTATCACTCTTTTATTTCTGGGCACAATGTTTGTATCTGATGTACCTGTGGGAGCAATCTTTGTTAGCACTACCTGACTGTTGCCTCACAAAGTACCAGATTTACATTAATATTATGCACTTACATCTCACTCAATACTGTACACACTCTGGACACAGCTTGACAACATGGGGGTGCAGATGGGACATACTTGGCTTATTACTGTCATAACAGTTTGGGGAGTTGCTAGAGTGACTGGTTTGTTCTTATAGATGAGTGACAATCAGTTGTATTTCTTGTTTGCAGCCTATACATCTGGGGTCATCCCACTGATTTCCTAGGGGGACACAGTGACAGGCAGCAGATATGGGCCAATATACTTGACATTCTGGACATATCTGTACAGTTGTGAGGTATGATTCTGTATGCAAACTATCACTGCCAGGATTTGAACCATGGCTGTGTGTGCTAAAAATACAGCAGTTCACGCCTCAGTTGTGTGTTCTATTTGGATTTTGTTGTCTGTCTTTTCACTGTTTTCTGTCTATGTCTCTCCCAGTTGTACTAGCTGACCTCTGGGGATTACACCATTCATATACAGACATTCCTACACATTTTTAATTTATGTACCACAGTGTGGGTAACAGTGCTTAATACAACAGTACAATTAAGTAATTGCAAATCTACATTACCGTACGATACCAGAGTAAACACATGGAGTCCAGCAGTTAGACCTTCATTGTCAGGCTATTATGATTTCATTTACATACAACCTATATGAGACTCCTCTTGCCATGTTTGCTGGTGTATGCAGTACTTGCCTTACACAATACAGGTTTTATACAGGCAATTGACTTACTAATACAGTCAGATTTATTTCCTATGACAGTACATGCAAGAGTATTACTAACCTGCCTTGCATCACAGCCTCTCCAAGTGATAGCCATGGGCCTCCAGGTTCACAGCCTGCTCACTTGCCACTGTGAAGGACATAAGACGAATATTTAGCTATACCTATCCATAATATACATGACCTGGCAATTATTAAACAGGTAGTGGAGTAATACTTACACACTACTGGGACCTCCCCTGTCATCCTAGCCTCTTGGAGCCACTAATCCAAGAGATTCCCCTTTCACCGCTTCAGGTCAGCATAGTGATGCCTGACCTGCTCACCAGTTAGGGGTATGCCAGTGGCACTGGTGAGGTCATGGGCAAGATGGTCCCAGGCTTCTGCTTTATATTGGGAACCCTGGTACTGGCCCTGCATCAGTCTCTGCTTATGGTCTTTGACAAGGAGTCCTGCCATGACTCTGGACTCCTAGATGCCCCAGCGCTGTGCCCGAAAGTGCACTCCCTCTCCCATTCCTGACATGGTGCCTGCAAGGGGAAGCTACAACCATTTATGAGATGTATTCCTGCCTGTTAGGTTTAAGTATGGCCGGTTTCCCTTACTTTGCTTTGATTGGATGGTTTTGAAAAGGCTGAGCTATGGGCAAACCTGCTTACATAAGGTTGGCATTGTTTAAAGGAGTATACCACTGGGCAAATTGAGTTAGCTGGCCTACACATTGCTTACACCTACTGATCTGGCCTGTGCAATGCTTAGCATTGCTTAATATTTACTTTGCATTATATTTGCTTTTTGGCATTGATTTATTAAGCATTACAAATTATAAATATATATGTCTGTTATCCATGATTCATGTGTATGTACATTGTATGGGGTCCTTGTGTTTAATAGGGGGACTTCAACACTCTATTACAGTTACACCTCACATCTGGGCTTACTTCAATACTCCAGTTCACATATTTATGTTATGTAATAGGTTATAGAACATATGACTGTATACTGATTCCTTTCACATGTTCAGTTTGATTTTACTATCGTGGGGATTTGTTTGGTGATACCTCAATCATATGTACTGCTGTGATGGCTTGGTGGTTAACTGTTGTGACTATAGTGTATAGGGTCCTGGGTTGTAAGAGGGTTTGCGTGGGTTTGCGCAAGGGTAAGCAATACTAACCTTTGGTTAAATATGCTTACAGAGAGTTAGCTTCAAAATTGACTAACCTGTGTGCACATTGCTTACCCCCATGCTAATGGGCTTAAACCCACTCACTAGTGCTTACATATGCTTACTCACA